>NW_024582055.1:823104-823318 GCF_017639235.1 Corvus kubaryi
CTTTTCTTTTCTTTTCTTTTCTTTTCTTTTCTTTTCTTTTCTTTTCTCCTCTTTTCTTTTCTTTTCTTTTCTTTTCTTTTCTTTTCTTTTCTTTTCTTTTCTTTTCTTTTCTTTTCTCCTCTTTTCTCCTCTTTTCTTTTCTTCCTTTTCCTTTTCCTTTTCCTTTTCCTTTTCCTTTTCCTTTTCCTTTTCCTTTTCCTTTTCCTTTTCCTTT
>NW_024582055.1:823328-847250 GCF_017639235.1 Corvus kubaryi
CCTTTTCCTTTTCCTTTTCCTTTTCCTTTTCCTTTTCCTTTTCCTTTCTTTTCCTTTTGTGTCTTCTATGAATTGTTAAGGATGGACAGAAGTGTTGTGCTATGGACGTGCAATAGATGCACAATGACTGGTTGGCTACTTCCACTGTAAATCACTTTTCATTGAAGTCAGAATTTATGGTCATTCTTTTAAAGGGAAAAAAATAATACCATGAAACTGTTAGGGACGGAGTCCGGAGAGTGGGCCGGATAAACGACACGTACACCAGTATGATTAAGCATCGTTCTCCGTTTATTGTTCAACTATGCAAGCTTATATCTACTTTTGCAAAGATTCACGCCCAGTCCCTCTAGACAGCCTCTAATCAGTGAGGGAGCCGACCAGTGTGTAACTTTGCCAAGGAGTCTCAGGGCTGCCTGCAGCCAGGGGCCTGTTCAGGGTACTTTCCAGGCCTGCCTGCAGCCAGGGGCAACCCTGGGTTGTCCAGTCTTTCCAGGGGTATCATATTCCATAAGGAATCCCTCTACATGAAACCTGCTTAGATTAATAATAAAAATAAGGAAATGTAAAGAAGGGAAAGTGGTAAACAATTCAGGTTTAGCAAACACTACAAAATACTTGGCTGGTTTAGTAAATGCCCTGAAGTGGTGTTAGTTACAGTCCACACAAATTACCTCATTCTATTATCAGGCCTCTAATGGAAATTCAAGTGTAGAAATGGATTAATACGTTTTTTCATGAGAAAAAGACATAAGATCTGTTTTCTGTCCTGTTGAAAAGAGTGGAGAGGTCAAAGCTGTTAATTATTGTTGATAAACCTTGTTCCTTTTTATCTTTTTTTTTTTTTTTTTTGTTAACTGGAGCTGCAAATGCTAGGCTATTGTCTGTAAAAATGTCCACAATTCCTTCTGCTTCAATTTTTAATGTTATTGCAGATGCTTCAGAAGGGCCAGGAATTAAATGAATAATAATTATTTTATTAACAAGGGAATTGAAAGTTTGTTTACAATTTGGCAAATGTCACCTTATATAAAAAATACAGATTCAAGGCACTAAAAACCCCTTACAACCCAAGAAAAACCCCTCAAAACAGACAAACAAATGCAAATTAAGACAATGTAATATGCCGTGTGCTTTTCATGCCTGTTATGCATTTCTAGACATAAGAAAGATTGGGTTTTCCCTTCCAGCAGTTTTCTAATTAGCCTCAGAAAATTCTGTAAAATCAAGTGGAAAACATAGCATATATATGTTTTTTTTCTGAAATAATCCTAATTGCTTATTTGCAAATCATAATTGTATCCCAAAAGACCTAAAACTTTCTGTGGCCTCCCACATAATGGAACATTGTTGGCTTCAGTTAACAATGTTTTTCTTGTCTTGAGAAATTACGAGAATGATGCAAAAGGATTGTTGGTGATGGCTTTTGTTTTAGTTCTCTACAGCAATTTCTTTGAGTAGTTTTGCTTCAAGATTTTTACATGAAATTCAATTTGTTAATCTATGCAGGTCCCATGTATGGAGTCAGTGTTGAGCATATAAATTCTCAACTCCTTTAGATCTGTTTACAAATTTCATTAAATATTTTATATTTCACCTGCGTATTGACCAATAATATAAAGTAACAATCATTTCACCCACAGAACAACACAATGTATAGCAGAAATATTTTGTTTGCAAATTTATGAGAGTTACTGCAGAAACCTATTGGAAAACATACTCTCTTAAGCATGAAAATTTTCTTAATATAGCTGTTTGTAGCTTTTGTGATTTTTAATTTTTTTTTTAAACTCACCTGAACCTCTGAAGCTGCAACGCTTTCCCCCTTTATGTTATCTGGCAATATAATTAGGCACTCAAGACAAATAAGATAAATTACACTTGCTGGTTCAGACTATTTAAAAACATATAAACTGTTTCATTGAGTCAATAAACATTGCTGCAATTCCTTTAGTTAACCAGTTACAAATTTGGCATTAAAATGACAGGTTAAGCAGTGCCATTTTTAGATTTAGCTTTTTTCTAGTGCTTTGTGTGACATATTGGAAACCTACTGGGAAAGGAGAAATTATATCAGGCTGCCTTGAAATTCATTGTTTTAATGATACTTAAAGGTACATTACTTGTCAAGGAAGTTTGCTGCTTAGTTAGTGATGTTTCAGAACTGTTTTCTTGCTGTCATTGATAGAAGTATGGTTCTGCAAAGCCCAGATAATAAACATTTAAAAATATTTAAAATATCAATACTTGCTCTTGATGTTAGCAATCATAGATGGATTTGAGAAGTATCAGTTCAAGATTTTACATGAAAAATGGGTTTTATCCTTGGTAGCAGTGATGAGGCTTTCGGGCTTTTTAATCTGTAGTAAAAAAAATTGTTCTTAAAAGCAGACCATACAGCTCCCCACTCAGCCCTCAAAAACTCGAGCCTGTATGCATGCATAAGGGAAGAAAGCAAGTTCACTGCCTTTATTGGGAGACTTCCTGTTTTAAACTGGTTTAAAACACATTATGGATTTCTTTCCATTTTGTTTTGTACAATGAAGTGTTTAAAGCTGTTACCTGCACTTTAAAAAGCAGCTTCATAATGTGAAGTAATTTTCTTCTTAGAAAGGGAAATTGTAACACCATGGCTCCTTTATTTGTCATGAAAATAAATTATGTTCTTAAAATGTAGAAATTCTAACTTTATGTCAATTTAAATGCCAGTATAGCATTTTTATGCCAAATATTGAAGGCCTTTTTACCTTGGGACATAAAAATTTCCATGTGTAGCTTTTTGGTAGTGTTTTTACTTCTTTTTTGAATTTCTCCTCTTGTCTTACTATCTCTTCTCTATGTAAATGTCTGTTGGTAATTGAAGCAGGGACCCAGACTGGCAGGGAATCTTAGTCGATTATTCAAAGAAACGAGCTGGTTTTATACACTTTTCTAAGGTACAGTATTTCCTTGTATGGCAATTCTCACTATGTGACCTATCCCATGTTGCCACATCAGCAACACACTCCCTTCTATGGGGTGATCACTCGCTGTTCACCCGTCTGTCAGCTCCAGCAGGCTCCTCTCTGTAGGACTCTGCCGTGTGACACCTCCTCCCCCCAGGGTCTAGTGGAGAGAAGCCTCTCTGTGCCGCCATGTGCTCCTTTGTGCTGCCATGTGCCTCTGCAGGCACGTCTCACACCTTGTAACTCAACTTTATTCCATCTCTTCCCACAATGCCTTTGCCTTTATTCTTTAGAAGAATTTCTAGATCAAACATCTAATGACTTTTTCACACAAGGCTGTAAGCCTGCATTATTTTGCTATGTAACACTACTTTGATGTCAACTTTCCTCTTACCATTCCACATTCAATGATAGATACAGAGGAGGATGTATTTTTTATTATCCCAAAACATGTTGCAAGATAGAAAAATTGTTTTATCTAAAACTTTCAGAATTAGGCTCTCAAAGAATGAAGTCCTTTGCTCAGTCAGAAATAAATAATGTTTCTGACTGATAATAAAACCTCCCTTAGTGACTTTTCTGAAAGGCCATAAAACCTGATATTAAGAGACTGCTGCTTGGACTTGAAGATAAGCTGTCTGTTGTGCCACATTAAAGCTCAACTAGCTAGAATAAGCTAAGCCAGAATTCTGCTAAGCTTGAATAACAGTTGTGACGGCACTGTTTTTAAGATGAGACTACTGCTTGCCAACATATGGACCTTTGAAATTAATTTCTATTAGGTAAGATGGGTGGTATTTCTTTTAATTTTACGTAAAAACTGAAAAAAGTATGGCAAACCTAAGAAAAAAATAAAACAAAATCATCCCCCCCTCAATCTACTAAAAAACCTTCTTCTGAAATTTGTTGTGTAGAATCAGCTCACATCAAGAAGAGATAGCTGCAATAATACTTGTCAACCGTATTCCCAGGAGTCTGCAGTGGCCAGAGTACTTCCAAAACCACTTCAGTATTCTTTGCCCATTGGGGAAACCATAGAAGTTAATACATTAATTTTCAAAACTGGTATTGAGCCTGGTATATGCCTATAGAACTATCACTGAATGAAAGGCAGAAAAAGAAAAGGCTGGAAAGGACAATGCTGGTTAATCTTTTAGATTTCTTGCTCTCTTTTGGAATGGTGAGGGTTAAGGAAAAAAATTTTCAGGTTTGAAGGGGTAGTATGCCTTTATTAAGAACTATCATTTTCTATAAATTTAGTTACAGCCTACATTTTCGAAAAGGTGCATGTCTGAAGAGTAGGTTGAGTTGTTGAGTATCTCACAACTTTTACATTTTCTCAGTCACAGAAATATGAATGTCTGTGCATGTTTTATACAGCAGTTCAAGAACTGAAAATAATGTTGTGCTTTGCTTGCATGCCATTTCAGTGTAGTCAAAACTTAAAACCATTGAGGTCTGCAAGAAAAGAAATATCACTACTGAGAATGAATGAAGAATTTAAAAAAAAAGTAAAAATAAATTCATCTGTGACATACTATTTCTAGTACATACATCTATACAATATTACCGTATGGTTATTAATTACATGATAGAGCGTTATAATGCTACACTGATGTAAATATAGATTTCTTATGTTTGAAAACAATAAATCAAAGATCTTCATTTGTATAAAAACAATTTGGCCTAGAGTAAAAGCAGATTAAATGATCCAATATATATCCTTTTTCTGTTATTCACTATGTCCCATCAAATTTGATTTTGAAAGCTGCTGAGCTGCCTGAAATCAGTCTCACAAGACAATTCTAAGCATGGCAATAACAATGATGCTGTGTTTATTTAATGATGCTGTGTTTAACAATGAGTCTATGATTATTTCCTCTAGAATCCACAAAAATCTCTTGCTTCTTTACTTTGCAAGGCTGCTTAAAACAGCTGACTATTAAAAAACTTGAGAAGCTTATACTCTTAATGTGAATTTAGCCTCCTAGAAATCAGTGGAAACACTCCCATTACAAATGCTCACAAATGGTCACCCTGTAAGATTGACTTTGGACATGGAGAAAATTCAGAAGTTTCAACTCTGTTAAAAAAAATCTAGGCTTTTTCTGCAACTTGTACAAGTTGCAGAAGGGAGAGCGTATAGTGACAGGAGAAAAAGGAATAGCTTTAAACTGAAAGTGAGTATGTTTAGATCAGGTATTAGGAAGAAATTCTTTTCTGTGAGGGTGGTGAGACACTGGCACAGGTTGCCCAGAACAGCTGTGGATGCCTCATCCCTGGAAGTGTTCAAGGCCAGGTTGGATGAAACTTTAAGCAATCTGGTCTATGGCAGGGGGGTTGGAACCCTTTAAGGATTTTTAAGGTCCCTTCTAACCCAAAACATTCTATGATTTTATCATTCTATACTAAACTGTTGAAATGTGATTTGCATCTGATTTTGTGGATTAAAGAAAATGGTCTTAACATTAGTGGTAGCACATACAGAAGAGGAAATATGGTTACCTTTTATATTAAATGTGAGTTTTATATCAAATGTGACACTCTTATTTGGGATAATTTCCCGTGTGTAGATATTGATTCTGCCAACAGTGAAATTTCTTCAAATATTATGAATCACTTTTGACACTTTTAAAGTGGCATAAAATTGTGTTACATTTCTTAAATGCTAAACATCAATTAGTTCCATGTACTCAATCCCCCTGAAGTAATTATACCTGTGTAAAAAAACCTTGCAGAACCGTCAAGGGCTGTGCATACTTTACAGTCCAGAGAATAATTGTTTTGCACGGTAGTGTCAGGAAATGTTAAGTGGTTCTGAGTTGACTGTGCTTGCTGTTGTCATTCTTTTTTTTTTTTTCTTAAATACTTCTATGGAGGACAAGGAAAAAAACAAGTGATATACACAGAGACAAAAAGAATGTTGGCAGTTCTGGCCTCAGTAGTTAAAAATAAATCAATAAATGCTGTTTTCTTTTAATATTATTCTGGGAGACCCATGTTTTCTGTGTTGGATTTGCATGGTAAGTTTTAGATAGCAGAGGGGGGCTACAGGGGGCTTCTGTGAGAAGCTGCCAGAAACTTCCATTAAGTCTGATGGAGCCAGTGCTGTCCAGCTCCAGTATGGACCCAACAGTGTTAGTTTTTATCTGTCTCATATTTTTGGGATTTGTCTATCTATCTGTGATTTATTACTTATCTCGTGTCTTGCCTCTGGTTTCTATACTCATAAATGAGATGTTCTTGTGCCCCTGATATATGTATAACCTTATATTCCCCACATCCTCACAGTTAAAATATACAGACATTTCAGTGGTCAGAAGAAGAAAATCTACAGTAAGGTAATGAAGTAAAATATAATAGGAGTTGCAAAAGAAAGAATAAAGTCTGGGTTGCTTGAATAGTGTTCCAACTTCTAAGCCATCCTTAATGATGTTATTCCTTTCCCAGTGGTACTAACTGAAGATAAAACTGTGTAACTTTTGTGGGTTGTAGTCTTAATTTCCAGATCTCGACAGTCTCAGAAAGCTCAAGGATTAACTTTTTGTATGACAATTTATGAAACCAATTAAATGATACATGAATGATTTTTACCTTCCCTGACCCTTAATGCTATATTAACGGTACTTATTTATTTCCCTATCTTACCTACTTCAGGGATTCATCTAATAATCTATTAGAAAGACACTTCCTTCAGATGTCATAATACCACCTATGGTAACTGCTGTGCCAATATTTCATTACAGATTTTAATGTTGTACTTTAACATTGAATGCCTTTGAATTTTCAGCATTTAAATGACGATGGTAGGACAGCCTTGTAATCTTTTAGCATCTTAGGAAAAGTAGTGAGTTCCAAAAGAAAGCTGGAGAAACTCAGGTGCAATCATCACAACATAGTGTTATTATAGTACAGACATTGTAGTATAACTCTAGCAGTCCTTCAACTAGCTTGCTATTACTGGCACTGTAGCTTTTTCACAACAGATCCATCTATTTATTTGAATAACAAGAGCTTAGAGTTATAATAAGAAACCAAAATTATAAAGAAAACTATATATATGGAATTTTAGAAGTAATGTAATTATTTTCTTCCAGGGCACAAACCGGCATCTATTGAAAGCTGGAATAAAACATTCCCTGGGGAGAAGTTATCTCATAACTGCCTATTGCTTTTCTTCACCTGATATTGGTGCATATTTCTAAAATGGTGAGCCCAGGGTACCTGATGTATGCTAATATCCCCAGATTGTTGCCCAAGGCAGCCTTTAGACTCTTTCACATTATTGCTATGTCACAAAAGACAGCCAGTGATCGGGCTGGTTTATGATTATGGAAATGACCAGTGCAATAAGTAGAAGTTAAGTGTAAAATAAGCCAATTTTTTTTTTTTTTTTTTAAAGAAGGAATTATTAGAATGACTATAGGGGAAAGAACTAATGAAGGTCTAGATCAGCTGCTGAAGTCAAAACACTGCCTAAGGAGACAGTCAACTATTTTCTTTCTTTTCATTCCTTTTGAAAATGTGGAGGGAACCATGTTCATCTTTGTTACAGAGTGTTTAGAGAGTTTTCTTTAGATGAACATTGCCCTTAAGATTATCTTTATTTTTCATAAGCTCCTTGTCCAATCAGATGCAATAAATTAACCTTGCTGTTTCCTCTCCCCGTTTTTTAGTGTTTGTATGTAGTTAATCCTCTGCAAATTTAATTTTTTGATCATTGCTCCCATTATGGAGTTTCTTGCCTAGTGGGGAATTGTGTGTGGGCAGGTAAGCACACTGAAAAAGGACCCTTTTGTCATTGATTGTCTTTTCATCACTAAATTTTCCTTGCATAATGATATGCTTCTCTATGATTTTAATTTGAGTACTCTCAAAGGCAGAAAGTCTCTTTATTGAGTATCGATTCATGGTGTTTTGTGTAAAAAATAGTAATTAAAAATTATCTGCTGACAAATTTTGGTACAAACTGAATACTAATAGGAACCCCATTTTCCTTTGTAATTTTTTCTTCATTTTCCTTAATCACACTTCTTTCATCCTCTATAGGTCTTGAATATAACTCTAAGTACTTACTGCCTTAGCAGACTACAGTTGCCCAAATAAAAAGATTTAAAAAATATTTTTGGAAAGAAATGATGAAAAGACTCTTTCTTTAATATCACAGTATTTTAAGAATCTAAAATGAAGGATAATATGTTATTCCATTTTTTTTAAAAAGAGAACAGTACAGAAACATGGTAAAAAAGTAAACCCGGTACATAGCAAACTCCCAGATTTTTCTTGTAAAGCACTTATGTGCCCAAATTTACTATTATTTATCATGTCTTCAGGCCTCTTCTGTGTGACAAAAAGAATGAAATGGATTTTGGATGAAAATATGGACTGAATAATATGAGTCAATGAACAAGTCCAGGTATTTATGACTGAGATGGATACCAATAGAAATAGATGATATGGGAATGCCTTTTAAAATATTTATATATTTTTAAAATTCCCAATGCCTCATCATGATTTCTCCAACCTGTTAGTATGTAACTGGCACTCCATTGCTTCACCACAAAAATTCAAATTCTGATTTTTTTAACTTATTACAAAACTATGTTCATGCTTTTAATAGCTGTAAGTATTGTTAATATCATGTCATTTTGGAGTAATCAGCCTCGTGATACTGAGGGAAATGCTGAAAGATGGGTGAATGGTGTGGGAAAGGTTGAGAGATTAAATATGGATAGGATGCAAAACTATAATAGATCAATTTATTAGTTGATTAAAAGTTGCAAATAATAATTGTCTTGCTTTTTCATAGTAAGAATATTTATAGAAATAATTATTGAATTATCGACAGTCTAGGCATGTTTATATGTCTGAAAGGCGTTCAATACATTTTACAATACGTGAAATAGAATGTTAGAAAATATTTTTGAAGATTACTTATCCTGTAGGGCCATCTGACTGTGTAGAGGTTGGTCTTCTGTAATTATTTATATAAATTTTAATTTTTATGAAAATGTGTTGTGACAGTAATTCTTTAGGATGAAAGATTTGTTTGCAAGAACTTATGGTTCATGTAGTACTTAAGAAGATGATAAAGGACTTATTTAAGGCCTTTTTTTTCTCCTCAGTTTGTTAACATAAAGATTACTATCTTGTATGATACCTGTGTGTAAAATATTATTGTTGTGTCAAATAGTCTTTCTGTCCCATATTTTTGTCCACATTGCAATAAAAGTTACAATGGTATTATTTTACTGTCTATTTTTTCTGTTCAGATGCGTCTCTGCCTTAACAAATGTTTGTTGTGTTGCTGGTATAGAAATAGTGTAGTTATAAAAAAGAACATTACGGTGCCATCCATGGCATAGACACTAACAAAGACACTATTCATGTCCTTGAAGATTTTATCACTCAGCAAGTACAGTATTCATATGTTGCAAAGAACCAGAAACAACCACCTCAGTCATCATCCATTCACAATCCTGCAAAAAACTATATATAAAAAAAATTAATATCCTCAAGAACTCTTTTCTTTGCCCTTCCCTTCCACAAAGATAATTCTCTTGTATTGCAGTACTTGTAACTTTTTTTCACTGATTATGCAATGTCTTTAACAGTTCTTAACAATGCTCCATGTTTTTCACTATAGTAAAGGACATATTATTGTAATGGAAAAAATTTTAGTGACTTGTTTGGGGACAAGTGAAACACAATGGACTGGCTGAAAAGCAATTGCCTCTATTGCCTCTCTGGCCTTCTTGGAAATTAAATTCAAGTTTTGATTAAAAAAATTAAATAAAATGTAATAAAAATGTAATTCTATTAGAATTTAAATTTTGAGAAACTGACACATATATGATTAGACTGACTATGACATGCATATTTGAAGGTGGCTAACTCAAAGAACAAATGGAAAAGAATAATGCAATTACAGATCTGACTATGTCTTTTCAATTTTAGAAAAGCTTTACTTCTCTAATTCCATAGACATGAATAGGAAATCAGGCCCTTTTAGTAAAAGGAATAAAAGAAGAGTGTAGTAAAAATTTGGGTTTTATTTCTAAAGACTTTTAATAGCTTCCTCTTATACTAACCATCAAGAGAAATATATCATCATGATGTATTTGGATTTATTTTTTATTTATACATATATGCAAATTCTTACTCTCTATTGTAAATTGAAATAAATGCAAGAATCAAATAAACTTACTTTTATGTAATATATATTTTATAGAAAGAACACTTGCAAGAAAAAGCAAATTTTTTCCTCTGTTCCTGTTTTCCTGTCCCTAAAATCTTCACATCCTTTGTTTGGGATGCAGAGGAAATTTCAGAGCAATCCAATAGAACAAAAATGTATAAAATACTTTTTCTGTTGGGAATTCTGACAAACTCAAAAAGAAACTGGGCAGGTTTTGTTGAAATACTCTTTCCAGAATATCAAAAAAAGTAATACATATCAGCATCCTTTCTAAGGAATGCATCGATTTAAGTGCATTCTTGGTGGTGTAGGAATTCTGTGAAACTTGCAGAGTGAAGTTTCATTGATTTTTTTGTTTCGTGAAAAACCTTTCATGACTTGGTAAATTAATTCCTAAGTGGTGTTCTCCTGCTCATTATTGCACTTGGAGTCATGAAAAGCCTCTATGATGGGACAAATTTTGCTTCTACAGTGCTAAAGAGACTTGTTTGATCTGCTTTAGAAAACCTGGAAAATTATATAGGAATTCCTCAGTTACGTTTTGTAGGCTGCGATAGTGCTGTTAGTAACATGGCTAATGTTCTTTATCCCAAATCTTCCAGGCCCTGTTAAATGTGCCCTGAAATATGAGAAACAAAGGCCATAGCAAAAAATATTGGTAGTTTATTACCTGTTTCATATCCTATTCCTTCAGTCTTTCATGAACATATGGATATGTGATTGTATTTCTTTTATGTTTGAGTACTCACATAAAGTTCTGCATGTGAATGATCATTTTTATGACATGCTCCAAAGTTTCTTTCTTATACTATGTCCAAAGATATCTAGAGTAATTCCTTGCTTTCTATGGCTGTGTCGGAATGGTCACTTCTGTATAATAAAGTTAAATGCAGTTGCTGCAGTTGGTTGAAATTACTGCATTAATAAAAGTCTGTTCACTGTATTTCAGTGTCCCGACTCAGATATTTATGTAAGCAGAGGAACAGAAACCTTTTTCAAGCATTATCCTTAGTGGGAGAACACTGAAAATATTCTAGGATTCAGTAATAAGGTTAATCTGTGAAATGTCCCATAGACATCAAAAAGTGAAATAGACTCTTATTGCAGGTACCAAAACTGATACTGTGCTGAGCAGGGTGCTGGCAACTCTGAGCAAACACGGAAGAAAAGGGAGGAAATGGGAAAGGGGATGAAAACTATTCAGTCTGTAGTGTTGAAATAGGAAAAGAATGTGAGAACAAAGCTGTGAAATGGAAGTTGACAACATGTGGCTTGAAGAATGTAGATTTGTTTCAGAAATGGTGATACATTATTGAAGACAGAGTAAGTGTCAGAATAGGAGGATATGTACAAAATAGTACTGTCAATCTAGTATGTAGGGCCTGGGCTATTCTAAAGGAAGATGTTCAATAAAGAACACTATGAAAGAATAAAAAAACCATCTCTACTGAAACTCTTGCAGGTATATTGCAAAAAAAAAAAAAAAAATTGGAGGTAACTAAATGCATGTAGCTCCATCAGTTTTTCATTTGAAGGAAATGCCAGGAAACTGAAAGATGTTTATGTGGGGTAGCTGGGAAGAGGAATGCTGTGCCCCTCCTGCTTTTTATTGCTTTCAGGGCACATCTTTCGGTTCCAGGTTTCTGGCAGTCTACTGTTAACAAGCCGCTTCAAGTATGTGCTCCCTCATAGATTCCATAAACTCAAAGATTTTCATAAAATGGCCCAATCCTGGAAAACTAATTTTTTTTGGCTTAACTGACAGATAGTATGCTGATGGGAAAAAAACCTGCCACAAACCAAACCACAAAATAACACATTGCTTACATTTTAGCTTATATCACACTTTTCAACAAAATAAGAATTTACCCATTTTTAGACTCTGTAATTCTTCTGACTATGCTTATCTGGACCTCCAAGTGGCTTTGTATTGGACATCAAAGGCTGTCTACAAAAGCCTATCAAACATAGCTTTTCCTCTTTCTCTGGTTTTGGTAATCCCATTCCATGAGACTACATTTGTTTTCTAATATGCAAACACTTATGTATTCATTTCAATATGACAAGATAAAACAGAGATAAGGTGTAGCGTTTGCTCGCTCTAGAACTATGTATATTTACTTTTCATATTGCAAAGTTATGCAATAGTAGGGTACTGTAGCCTCTACTGCTGTATTGGAGCTGAATCAATGGGTGGCATTTCACACCTTTTAGGCACAGTTTATTAACACAATGTAGGTAACTAATTTAAAAGGTCTCAGATCCCTTCCAATGAAAGGAAAAAAATCTGTGTACTGCCTTAATTAAAGACAAATAGCAATGTAGTGCTTCAGTTACAGTCTAAGGGTTGGTTGTAATCTGTTGGTTTAAGTTTCTATGGATTTTGTTGAAAACTGTGGAATATTTTTACTGCTATTTTTTAAAATGTCTCAAAACCAGCCAAAAACTTCCTGCTCTGCCCTGAGTACAGAAGAGAGTAAGTCTCCACTTCCCAAGGGAGGAGTAAAAGGCAGAAGAGAGTCATGCACTGTACTTTATCACAGTAATGTAGGGAAGCAATGAGAACTTTTTTTGTCTCTTCGTGTATGCTACTCTTCCTCATTACATCAAGCTTAGAAAAAATTCTTCTGTCTACTTTCAGTTTTCCTTTTTCAACTCTGGTGCCTTTTTTCATTCTTATGTCCCATTCACCTTTAAAACAAATACAAATGAAAGAAAGGAAAGGGAAATGTGCAGAAATGGCAACAGTCATGTTTTAATTCATAGGAAGTGACAACTCTATACAATATTCTTCTCATGTAGATGGTTTCTGTTTATGATAATACCCTTGCTAACAACAGCTTAGGAGGAGTTTATTGTTATTTGTTTTGTTTTACTTTAAAGTATTCTTGTAGTCCAGTCTATGATGGATGTTCTGGGAAGGTGCCTGTACTGTAGTTTTTTATTAATATTGGTTTAAATAAAATTATAAAATTACAACAATATTGATATTTTATTTATGCAGATTGAATTTCCTTGTTTTATTATTTTTGAAAGTGCTGTAGCACAACAAATAGGAACTCCAGTAGCAGTACAGGAGGTTTTTTTCCTTCTGTATCAGAATTAAAATAATTATCTAGTTTGTTGGAAGAAAAACTGTTATGGTAAGGATTGTATTCTGCTAAGGAAAATTTATTGAGGATTCTAAGGCTGATTTTCTTGAACAGAGTTTGTGTAATCTCTCTTAACACAGATGGAAATCTTTGCCATCTGTATTAATGGAAGACCTTATTCCTAAAACAGGTAATTTGTGTGCACTTCTTGGTTCCTTTTTTTCTTATGTTAAATTTCAAGGCAAATCAGCCTGAACCACAATTTAAAAAATTTTTTGATAAAATTCCCCACAGTAATGCCAGAGAATTAGAAGTACAGAGTAGATTCTTATCTTAAAGCAATTTAAATAATCATAGGATTGTAGAAAATTAATGGTTGGAAGGAATCTTAAAGATCATCAGTCCCCATCCCCTTGCCACTTCCCTCTCCACCACGTTGCTCGAGACCATATCCATCCTGGCTTTGAACACTGCAGGGAATGGGACATCCACAAACTCCCTGGGCAACCTTTTCCAGGGTCTCACCACCCTCACAATAAAGACTTTTTTTCTAATATCCAGCCCAAATTTCCCCTCAGTCAATTTGTATTGATTACTCCTTGTCCAGTCACTGCAGTTCCTGATCAAGAGTCCCTCTCTGGTTTCCCAGACAATGGAAGTGTGTTATGTGGTCTCCATGCCACCTTCTCCAGGCTGAACAGCCCCTACTTTTCAGCCTGTCCTCTTATCAACTGGCACTCCAGCCCCCTTATCAACTTCGTGGCCTCCTCTGGACTTGCTCCAACAGTTCCATGTCCTTATGTTGGGGATGGCAGAACTGTAGGCAGCACTCCAGCTGGGATCTCAGCCACCTTTTTATCCACTGCATGGTCCATCCATCAAATCCATGTCTCTCCAATATAGAGACAATAATATTCAACTTTGAATGTATTCTATTTTACTGAAACCACTCTTTTATGACTTTTGCTCTTTATTTGAATAAACACTGTTTCATACTTGGAAAAATAAAAGAAAATATCATTCGGCATTGACTTTGCACAGGTTCAAAACTCCACAATTACACTGTGAAAGACTTAGGAAAATGGAATGCAAGAATAATGGGGGGAAAAAAAGGAGGAGAAAGTAGTATCAAGAGTGGGGGATGGCAGAGGGTGAGACTGGTGTTCAGATAGTCTCAACAAACTTGATTATAATACTTCTCAATGATAAAAGATTGTTTCGTTGAGGTGACTTGCTTTAGAATTTTGCAAATATTTTTTGCCACCCTCCTTAAAATTAACAATGTTTGTGGATTTTAATGGAAGCATGCTTCAAGTTTAACTCTTCTCAGAATACATATTATAGGAGACAGTGGTCATAGGTCATGAAAATATTTCTAAAAATTCATGGTGAGTCTAAAAGAAAGCATTCCTTTTAAACCGATTTGAGAAATGATGTACCTCAAAGACATTTAAAGAAGATAGGATGTTAAAGAGTAGGCAGAAAAGGAAACGTGTTAGGATTGTGAATAGAAGGAGAAAATTAATACAATTAAAAAAAAAGTATGGTGGTTATATTCAGTGATTTACTGGAAACCAGTGCATCTTTAGGGAGAACACTGTTTTGTCTTCCTATATCATGTGTGTAGCAGTATTTTGTGCATTTGTAGAAAACTAATATAGTTCAAGATGAGTAAGAAAACTGCCTGAAAGAATCCTGCTTAATCATTCTAGGTTGTATCTCCTATCAGGTCCAAAGCTGAACTCTGGAAAGTACTGATATATGCAACACATCCTATTTTGCTATGACATTAAACTGGCTCTCCTAAGCACCTGATATTTTTAAAAGCAATAACAGGCCTTTCCTTCTTATGGACCAGGTCATTTTACTCTCCTCTCATTCCTTTTCAGTGCTATTTTTACCCTAGTGTAAATCTCCAACGCCTAAGAAAACCGATACCAACTGGAGGCAGAGTACATTAGAATGAATCCCGTTAAATATAACCTCAGGTTGTGCACTTCAAACGGGATGGACTTTTCAACCCATTATTAAGGCACACTGTGACTTAGATCAACATAATGAGTAGCAGTGCCTGAGGCTGTGTCTACCCTAATACAACAGTCTTGGTCTAAACTTTTTCCAAGTGTACTTGTTGAATCTGGCAACTAAAGGAGTGTAAACAAGAGTTAATAGGGATTATATATCAAGACTTTTTTTTTGTTTAGTGCAAACTAAAGCTAGTTAGGTGATGATTCCAATGAAATCACTATGTATATGTCTGGGAAAAAGTGTGTAATTTTTTGCCTGTGTAAATGCACTTTCTAATGCTGGCAAGAGTTCATTTTGGTGTCCATCATGATGTATTATGAAAATTCTTTGGTGTCTCATTATATAAAACCAGCTTCTATTAAATAATATGTATGCCCACATGCATGTACATGCACATAATCATTCTGAAAATGTTTGAAAAATAATATAGGATTTGACGCAGAACTACAGTTTAATTCCTCAGTCCAGTTCAGAGCTTACACTGTCTGGAATAAATGAAGAATAAATAATTCCAGTATAATGTTCCTGGTAAGCTAGTTGAGTGCAACTAAAATAAGAAAATGCGTGGTATTTAAACTATTAAATCACTATGATAAAATAGTTACATTAATTACCACCAGAGGTAACATTGTGAGGTATGACTATGGACTACAAGAAGCATACAGTCTGTCTAAATTAATTTTTATTTCTATATTTCTCATAGAGCAATGTAAAGTGAGTTGTCCCTTTGCAGAATTGAGCAAGTGAATAAAAAATAAAAAAGTCCACTATCCTGACTTTCTGTAAATGTTAACATCCTTTTTGTCAAATCTGTTGCATTTATATCTGTTCATTCAGGGTGAAATTTGCTAGGCTTGTAACCTTTACTTTTGAGGACTTTAAGGAAAAAGCCTTCTAAGCTTTTCAGGAGATATGTTCTGTTATTGTCTAGTCTGTTCAGATGTTGCCATACCTTGAACAATATACTTCAGTAAACAATTACATGTCCTGAAGCCATCTTGCTCTGAAGATCTGACTTTCCCAGGTCTTAATGGCAACCTTAATCGCAAAAAATAGATGTTCAGATTCTTAAAGCCACTTATTTGCTTGAATATTTAATTGCCTTTCATGTTAATAGAAGTATAAATAATTCTTTTGTGTTTTTCATAATTATATCAAGCAAATCAAATTCCAGTACAATCATTCAGAATTAAAATAAGTAGTCCATTAAATGATAGATTTATGTCTATAAATTTATTCAATTATGATTCTCATAATATTAATTCTGTGTCTCATTTATCCAAGAGACTTCTGAAATGTGTTTGTAAAACTATGTACACATGTGTGTATTTATATGTGTACACATTACATGCCACCAGAAGGGACTAGATAAGGTAGAGTTTGAGTTAGGATTTGCAGGAAATACTTTAAGAAAGGCTTATTTTATTTTGTTTATCAAAGAAGCAAAACCAGGCAGAGCACCCAGCAAGTGAAACTGTAGCTTTCTTGGACTGAGTTTTATTGACTATATTCACTTTATTGAAAGAAAATATGGTCAAGCATTTTGTATTATGAGAAAAAATGAAACTTTTGTAAGACTTGCACAGAGATGTAATAGCGTCTGACAGATTGCATTAATGTGTGTTTCCATACTGAGAATACTGTTTTAATCTGCATATAAAGAAATTAGGGTAGTGCCAAAATTGGTATGATGCATGATGAAGAATAAAGTTATTAAAGATATGTACTGTTTATGTAACATCAAATAATGCAACTGCGGTATGAATTTATCCTCACAAAATGAGAGATGTATAGTGGGAATGAAAAATTACCTAAGTTACAAAGAAATATATTAATGAAGACTTATCCAAATTGTGCCAATTCTTTGATGAAGTTATGGATAAAGAAAAGCCTAACCTGGCATTTATCTTGACAAAATGTGTTGCTGAGATTTGATAAGAAAATGTGTTGGCTTTATTTAAGCCTGCTAAAATGGTCAGCAATACAGGTGTAGTGGTTTGGTTCAAAATATCCATTACTTACTTATTTTCCTTCTATGAGATAAGAATTAGGAGAAAGTAAAGCAGGCACAAAACTTAAAAGAATATGAAGAAGTTTATTAACAGACCTAAAAGAAAGAAAAAAAGTCAGACTAAACCTTCAGAACACTTCTCGCCCCTTTTCTCCCTTCTCCACTGACAATGTAAAAAGAAACCCTTGAGATTTTCAGCCAGTTTACCACCTCTATAATAATCTCTTTTTTCAGTTCACTTAGGGAGAGGAGTCTCTCTTGCTCATGCTATGGAGACATCTCCACAAGAAACAGTTCTCTCATGGCTTCAGTGTCACAGCAAGACAGCCGCCCGGGTTGGTTCTCTACTCACATGTGAGAGTCCCTTCCCCCGACTTACAGCTTTCCCCACAACTGCTTTTGAGGGTCCAGTCTTGAGCTACTGGGGTACCATTTTAAGGTTGAGCTGTTCAGAAACAAAAGTTCTCTTCACCTATCTCTGGGAGCATCTTCATCTCTAGGAACAGAGGTCTTCTTCTTCCCTGGGAGTAAGGGTCTTCATCACTTTAATCTCTCTCTGTTCAAGCTTCTCATCAAATCACAGCTACTTCAACATTTGCTTATTTCAGCACAAGTACTTTTGCTCACAATTGCAGTTTGAACACTCCACTCCCCATGCTTTCATGAAATTACAATGGGTACTCTGATGTATCATAGTCCATCACCATAGCTTTACAACAGAATTTCAGCTCCCAGGCTTGAAGCATCTCCTCTTCTCTCGGGGTTTCAGCTCTTCCTTCTTCACTGACTTTGGTGTCTTTATGGTGTGTTTTTCACGTGCCCTCACCTTTCCTCTTCCTCTGACTCAGGAGAGGATTGATGTCTGCAGGCTTCGTCTGTTCTGGAGAATCTTACAGCACTAAGAGAGTTAATCTCATCTGGGCCTTGCAGCTTCAATTCGCCTTTTGCTGTTGGTCATGTAATTTCTGCTGGGTGGTGGCTGGAGCTCGTTTTGGTGTAGCATTTTATTTCAGCAGCCACACTGGGAGGGGTTGAACGAGCCGTGGGGCCGCCTGCATGGAGCAGGGCCATGAGTGGAACAGGGCCGCGTGGCTCTGGGGTGGCTGTCTCCTGGCCGGCCCGGCCCACACTGAGGGGGCTGCACTGGGTGTCCAGCGAGCAGAAGAGGCTGAGATCTCAGCCAAGCCATGCCACGGCCGACCCAGCCGGGCTGCATTGAGCAGGGCCTGGCCTGGCCCCGCTGGGCTGCACCGCAGGCCCCCCCAGTTACCTGTCCAAAAGCTGGAAGCAAGAGAGCTTTCCCAGGCTTCCGTTCTGAAATGTGATGTGAATCACAGAGGCATGTCAAGCTTCTTAAGTGGCTTAAAAAAGTTGCCAATATTCAAACTAGCCAGTTGATTGGTTCTACTGGGTCTAGAGGAAGCTGTAAGCACTTGTTTGCAAAGAATCACTTCCGTGGCTGATGGAGCCCTCTTTAACTAAAAACCCAAACTATGCTAAACCATGACAACAGACTGTCAGAAAGGTTTTAGGTACACTTATATCTTTGTATTTGCTATGTCTTTTTGTTTGTTGCCTTTAGCTGTTCTGCAGAGATCACATCTGATGCAGTCCTGATGTGACGAATGGTTAAATTGCTGATTTGATTTGCTATGCTTTCATCAGGAATTTTACTATTTTCAGTTAGGTATACTATTTCTACTCCTTGACCATGGACCTAGTCCTGCAGTATAATCTTCCTAGGAACTCTGGGCAATATTTTTTTTTCTCCTCTTTTGCACTGTCTGCATAAACTGAACTTTATAGTCTTTATTCCTTAGTGTTTATACCAGATCAGGACAGGATACCTTAACAAAACTCTTAGATCCTTTAGGGATAAACAGAAGTAGCAATCTTGTGGCAAGACATCTGGCAGAACTTCTGTGGTGGCCAGTGAGCCAGTGGTACAACAGACAAAGAGAGTCTGCTGGTGGGATAGTCCCTAGTACCAAAAGATCCTCCCCAGGTTAGGGTGAACAGAAGAAGCTTCCCTGAGGATGCTTTGCCCTGCTATGTTAATATACCCCAGTTCTGCTTTCCTGGTTGGCCCTGCTGGCCTCCCCGCCTCTTTCTTACCTTATGTGTCCCATGGCCTAGAAGGTTCTCCACTCCAGGTTCCCCCCATTGGCCCTTGCCCTCGCCACTCCCTCAGAGCTTCTCCATTGGCTCCCATTCCCTAGTCCTGCCTGTGTACCGCCCCCATGCCCTCAGATCACTGGTCTCTGATGCTCGATCTGCTCCCATACATAAACCTGGACCCTCCATTGTTCTTTGTCCCTGGAACCCTTCGTGATCGTGGCTGCAATAAACTGCTCCTGTGGAACTCTGTACAGAGATCCTTCCTGAATCTTTGCCATCGACCCATTTACTGGAGCTATCCGTGTGTGTGCGCGTGTACGCATGTGTGAGTGTGTGGTGGTCCTGCTGAGCTGCTTCGCTAAGGAGATGCTTTTAGGAAGGTCGTGGCACCTCACGCTCTGGCACCGACAAGCCACTGCGAACGGTTCACGACAAACTTCCATTGCTTTTCCCTCTGCTGCAGCTCTTTTTCACCTTCTGCATCAACAGCTGTGCAAGACATGCATGTACTCAGTTATATGTAAATGTAGGAAAATAGCTACTTGAAAAATTTTATCGAATTCTTGAGTTTTTTCTATAAATTATTGGAATTCCATGCTTTCTGTTTGGAAAATCAAATGAGAATGAGCTCAATATCATGTTTTTCTTACATTTTCATTGGAAAGGTACTTTTGCATTTAGTTGTTTTTTTCTGTGCATGTTGAATTCTTTCATAAATTCTGAATGCCTTATTTAAGTAATGAGTAATGAGACCACTCTCTGTGTCAATGGCAAAGCCATTCAAGAGCCCCAGGGCCAAGGGCAGAGCCCTCCCTGAGGGACACCCCTCGTCCCCCGCCTCCACCTGGACGTGGAGCCACTGACCACAACTCCCCGGCTATGTCCATCTGGCCAATTCCTCTTGCCCCACACAGCCCACCCCCCAAAGCCAGGCCTCTGCAGTGTGGGGCTCGGGGTGTCAGTCGTGTGGCACTGGGCCTCACGGGGGCTCTGGGCACATCAGCGCTGTCCGAGACTGCAGTGTTAGAGGTCATGGCTTAGACATTGTGTCCTGGGGTGACTTTATGATGTGTCTCCCCTATCGCTGTTCTATGCCCAGAAATTAATTTTGTGCCTTTCTGTGCCTTTAAACTGAGCCCGAGAGGGGGGAGAGGAAAAAACGGAGCGAACTTTTCAAAACAATTGTTCAAGGACACAGGCACATACTTCTCTGCATCTTGCTGCAGCAGCAAGAGTGGAGGAAACACCTTTCTTGCTTTTCAGTCAGCTTTCAGCTCCTTTTCTCTGGAGGGAGACGGGGAGTTGAACTTTGTTTTCCTGGGACTTTGTTTTTTCTCCTCTTCTGGACAGTTTCAACATCAGAACACATCGAGAAATTGAAGCCAAAGGGAATTTTGAGAGTTTTGAAATGAACATATTGAGGAAAATGCTTGGCAAAGCAAGTATAAAGTTATTAAGTAGAATGATAGTAGAAATTTGCTTTGTAGTTGTGGTAGAAGTCTAGGGGTGGAGGCTTATGTAATTCATTGCCTTTTAGCTCTGGTTTTGCTGTTTTAAGTAACTTTTGGATATGTAAATCTCGAGAAGCCAGGGGTGGAATGTAGTGGGTTGGACCTGAGTTGATGGACAGTCTTTTAGACTAAGGACGCTTCTCACAATTTACATATTTAAACCACGTGGAAAGGCGGGAATTTCGTTGTGGTTCCAGCTCGCCTGCTGGAAGGTGGGGGGGCTCCGAGCCTCTGGGCCCCACCGGGCTGGGCCAGGCCAGGGCCCCTTCCCCCTTCCCCTGTTCCCAAGGCAGTGGTATGGACCCTGGGTTGCTGGGGGGGGAGCTATCCCAGAGCTGCAGGCAGCTAAAACCAGCCATGGACTGCCACACAGCTAAACCCATCTGGCGCGGCTTCTTGGGACCGGTGGGTCCCCCTCCTCTCCACGTGGAGCCGGTGGAGCCAGCGGGAGCCAGCGGAGCCTCCTTTCTGCAGCTAGCACGCTTCGTGCCAAACTGAAGAAGACACCATGCAGCCAGCATCATAAAGGGAGCAAGGCTTCCTCTCACCGTAAAGCCTGAACAAGAACACCTTTCAATATAGTTGCTTCAGAATCAGAGAGAGAGAAAGTGAGTCATGTGAGATGAAGCTCAAAATGGCAACCGGAAAAAAAGGGGCGGCACTTCTTGCAGGCTCTGACAAGCATGTGTCTTAGAGTTGGCTTTCATAATGATCTTTATAAATTTCACCAGTGTTTTGGGGAAAAAATTTGGTGTTAAAATAAGTTTGTAGTTAATTGTTCTATGTTCCCAGTTCTGATAGCTTATGTTATTTCTTGTAAAAATTCTGCACTAAAGGGGAAGGGCTGTCACCTCATGTTAGCATAAAAGGCTAAGTGGGGTATAGCCATTGGATAGCTTTCAGCCAATTGGAATCCCTGGATAACGAGTCAGCCAATCCAACAAGATAATAGTGATCCAATGAAAACATCTGGAAGAGGCAGTACTTAGGGAGGGATGATGCTAATCCAGGCGGGTATCAAAACTGTATCCTTGGGGGAGAGGAGGGTCTTTTTGCTATACCCTGTCTATGGCAAAAACACCCAGTGGTAAAATTTATTCTGCAACTCCCTTTGGGAAATAGGGAAAGGAACATTGATGCGTCTTCTGCATTTCAAAAAGTAACTCCTGCGATCCATACTTCTATGAACGTATTTTCTTTTCAGTAAGCATTATCAGATTTTTTTTCACTTCAGATTTTTTTAATAACAAGTGACACTTTGGTAGGATATGTGCTTAGTTTTTGTCTTTTAGATGTGCTGCTGAAGGAATGGAACCAAATTTCCATTGAAAGAAAAGCTTTTTCTTTAGTGGCTTCATGTTAGCATTTTAAATGTATTTGTCAAGCGTTTTAAGGCTTTAAGGTTCCTCAGTTTATATGCCCATATGTGTTTCAATAGAAAATTTTTCTGATCAATCTTTCTAGTCCTTTGTTCTCTTAAACTGCAATACTGAACACGAGCCACACACAGTTACCATAAAATTCCAAGGAATATTTTTTCTTCTCTTTTCCTGGTTTGCTGTTGTCTTATTGCCCTCATACAAATCTTGAAAGCAGACAACTACTACATATTTCTTTCAGGCATCAAAAAGCCCTTAATTTTATATGGAAGGTCTTAAATAACCTAGGAGAGAACTTCTGGCCGAGAAAAAAAAATGTTTTGAAGTTCTTCTGAAATTCCTTTCTTCAGAGGTTGAAACAGGACTTTTTTGTAGTTTGAACAAGGCTTGGAAAGTATTTGGCTAAGTATCTGAAAAATCCCAGAAATTTTTCCAGTTGGTTCCTACTGTAGAATTTTTTTGTCATAGCTTCCATTCATGATGTATTTGTCACTGTGACATCTCCAGTGATTACACAGTCAATATAGTCTAGTTTAATTTACACCTGGTTTATGGAATTTGAAAAATTTCATCTGTTTTTGCAATGAGGATAAAAGTCACATGCTTAAAGTAAAAGAAGTTACTAATTTCAGTAATATTGGTGGTGGTTTTCATAGAAACTAATCTTGAGCAGAGACTTTGCTAATGACAAGCCCAAGTCTGCTACTGGTGAAAACAGGCCTGATTATTTCTACAAATAGCCTTCAGTTCAACTTACAATATAAACAATGCAAACAATAAGAAACAGAATGGGGAATGAAATAGTAATTTAGAACTGATCCTGCAATAAAGCTTCAAAATATATTTGTTAAAATTTTTACCATATAACTACCTAAAATCAGCCACAAAAATAATTAACATGAAAATGTTTTCTTCTGGGATTCTTGTCAATCATGAAATGTTTATTTTGCAGTGTTCAGAAATACTTTTTGCAGCACATTACATTTTTTTTCCATCTGTAGCAAGTCATGACTTGGCAGAAACAGGAGTCTCTTCAATCTCAAAAGAATAATAGAAACAAAAATGCGAATGGCGTCTACCAGAGGCTCTCTTCTTGCATTCCTTCAAAAGACTTTTCTCCCAGTATCTATTAAGTCCTCTAAAACTTTAAGGGAACTATTTTGTGCTTTAATGCAGCAAACAGCTTATTAATTGATCATGAGACTAATTTACTGGTATTTATAACTCTGCCCTGGTAAATGCCATATATTTAGCAAACAACTTGAGGAAGGTGAATAGCCTGACATGTTCTGCATTTTTCCTTGTATTTCCTCTGGTTCCTGATACTTTCAGTGATACCTTTTGCTTAATAAGTTTTTCTGTCCATATTTACTGTTGTATGCAATATTTTACTCAGTAGCAGATCTTCAGTTTAATTTGTAAAGTTAAATTTTTTGACATGAAAGAAAGAATTTTATGCCGAGTTAAGTACTATATATTATTAGCGCTGGAGCATCAACTTTGTGCGGGAGCTTTGGGGTTCAGTCTGGACCGGGCGTAGACGAGAGATCTCTGAAGTCAGATCTTGGAACATGCGGTTTATTGCAAAGGGCGTGGGTATAGGGGCACTGCTCAGAGCTGCCAGCCGCAGCTCGGAGCAG
>NW_024582055.1:847260-943100 GCF_017639235.1 Corvus kubaryi
TCAGGCAATCATATTTATAAGGCTTTCCTGTTTCATCTTCCCCAACACTTTGAATAGTCTTTTAATTCCAATATATAGTATATAAATTTCAACATATTCCTATTCTTGTTGCTATTCATTGTTCCTATTCTATATTCATTATAATTTGACATATAATGTTAGCTGCCTATCTTAACACCAATAACCCATCTGAACCTGCACTCGTGAATCCAATTACTGAAAAAATTGGAGCTCTTCCCTGAATCTCCTTCTTCCTAGGGATAGTAGACATGTGTCATGAGACAGGATAGATCACAAATATTAAAGCCTTTCAGAAACTCACATACTTGCATATACTCTCCCTAAATTTGTTTCCTTGCAGTATGGCCTTGGGGGTAAAAATCCCCAGGTCATTAACCTCACTTTTTTTTTAGGAAAAATGGTGCGGAAGTAAAAATATCTGATAAAAATAACTTTACTGTGTTTGATTTAGTATCTCCACACCTCTGCTATATTGCAAAACCTTCCTCATTTACATTAAATTTTGAACAATGTTTCCAAGTTTCAAGTTGCGTTCTGTTGCCACATCCACACATATAATTTTATTTAAATCACAGAATATTTTGAGTTGGACCCACAAGGGTCATTGAGTCCAATTGTTAAGTGAATAGTACACACGGGAGTGGAACTCTCCAAGTACTTATTTAGTCTTTTCCCTATGCATTACATTTCTCTGAAATGAGGCATAACATTAATTGTACTCTTTCCATATTTACCACAGTAGAGTCTGGTTTGAGCCCTTATTAAAGGTAGAAATTTTCAATCCTGAATGTTAGGAACTTTTACTTCTGGAAGTGCAAGACATAAGTGACACCAGATAAAGACATCCAGGACTCCCTTCTCTCTAGCTTTCCTACTGTGCCCAAATTTTAAAGATGTAACTTTATAAAGATACTATTTGTCTCAGCCAGAAAAAGAAGAAAGAGGACTTTATAGCAAAATATGAAAAAAATATCCTTTATGTTTGCAAGAATGAAAATTTTCTGGTGGCTTTCCAGCTGTGCTAATCTGAACTGATATAAGTAAAATTAATTTGAAGTAGATGAACACTAGTATATTTGGCTACATCTAAGAAGCTGATGTTTTTCCACTTCAGAGACTAATGCATTTCATGTTATTCACTTTCATTTAGAAATGAAACTAAAACATAAAAATACAGCACAGTAAATTTATTTGTTGTGAGCACTAAATCACAGAAACCAGATAATCTTGTCAGCTGATGTAGTAGATACAGAATTAGAGGAGAGAAAAAAAATGCAGAGCCATTTTCTATATGGGCTATTAATAAAATTTCTTCTTGCATTACAGTAACTCTTGTGTGGTGGTTTGTTGGTTTTCTAAAACAGTACACAGTTCTTTGTGGTTTTCTGGGAGGGAGCCACAGCACATTGGTGATAGCTGGTTTCTCTTGAAGCCATTTGTGCTTTCACAGAATCATAGAATAGTTTGGGTTGGAAGGAACCTTAAGGATCTGTTGGTTCCACTCCTCCTGCCTGGCAGGGACACCTACCACTAGATCAGCTTTGGTAGTATTGTGTAGTAACTGGGCCTTCAGAAGTATGAAGGCTACAATGCTGTCACCTGACTTTCTCAGTATGGAATTGGTACCATTTAATCTTTATTCCTATTTATTTTACTTTATACAAAAATACTTCTTTTACAAATATTTTCAAAGAAAATTCTTCCATTCTTCCAAGTAAGCTGCAGTTCTTTGAAAATCCTTCTGATACCTCTATCTCCAGAGAGATCACAAAGAATAGAATGGAAAGCAGTTTTTCTTTTTCATCCTTCTGTAATACCTTGTTATTGTCCAACTCTGGAGGCTTTATTTGATTTTTATTTTATTTTTTTTCTCTTTTTTAAAAATCTTTGTCTGTTCTTGGTGACGTGGCAATGTTCTTATTTTTTCGAATGCACTTAAAATTTATTCTTTCAACCATTTCTTATATATCAAGTAGGTTGGTCTCATATCAGAACTAAATAGTAGATGGAAGATGATTGATATGTACTTGGTTGCCATAAAATGGTATTGCCCTATAACCAGCCTGACAAAAAGTCCTATGTTTTCAGAGGTTAGTCCTCCTAAGACCTGTATGTTATATACTTTAGTAACTTTTCATGCTTGGCTAAAATCTATTTCTAGTATCTGAAAAAAGACCAGTTTATTTTAAAGTAATTTTATTCTGAATTTTAACATTGTTATTTTTCTGTCATTTCATCTCATTTTGATGGCAAGTATCACGGGGTAAGCTGGCTTTGCACAGGGGATGTGAAGCACAGATAATCTATTTGAATTAGCTGTGATTACACTGGTCATAGTGGAACAAGGACTTGAACCCAAGATCTTTGAAATATCTGTCTACAACTAATATTTAATAATCATTTATTCCAAAAAGTACACTTTTGCTCTGAAGAGATGGACAAGTGGTTACTTAAACTTACTTGCATTTATGGACATATATACCATAATTTAAAAATATTTGATTAAACTATACAGTTGTCTATGATATAAAGGATATCAACAGGGAATGACTGAAATTTAGGTTATCCTTAATTATGCACTATTATAGAGATTTACAGTTTTCAACCTAGTTCAGTAGTCTTCATTTTAAGCATTTAAATTTAAAATAATTATTCTCTTTTTATTAAATGAAGTACCTGTAGGGCCACTGTAGGTCATCTGCTACTGAGACTGTCAAAATAGAACTAATACTGGATATAATTGTGTCTTTTTCTAAAAGTCATTAGGATTGTCTGTTTTTCATCTCTTACGTGCTTTCTAAATGTTATTAGAAATCATCATATCTTTAAATTGTCTACAATAAAAATCCCTTTTTTTTTCTGAGTCAGTTACTCTCAGTCCTTCAGATACCTGAATACCCACCTGTATGTTTATGATTAGCTATAATAAGGTCAACGAATTCATAAATTAATAATCAGCATATATGTTTGCAAAATCAAGATTCCGTTAATTCAGAGCATCCTACAGATAGTAAAATGTATCTTTGCAAAGGAAATGAAGTGACCTTGTTCCACAGCAGATCTGAACAACTGCTCCAATCTGAATGAATTCTACACCATGGTTTCTAACTGCTTCCTACAGCTAATAATTATAGCTTATGGTAAGAGAAAACACTCTGTATGACTGGTTGCTAGTGACAGCTGAATGTCACAAATGCCAGCCACTTTGGTAGCAATGCAGGCAGGCCGAGGTGGAAGAGTAAAGGTGAATGTCAGTCTCATAAATCTGGGCTGCTTAGGAAAACCTTACGAATGGTTTATTATTACATCTGTGTGTTTTACTTTTTTCCCTACCCTGACCTTAAGTGTCTGACCACTGTGATACCTATGTAAATATGCAGTAGACTATTTTTCACTACTATTCCTAGTCAAGACTTTTCCTCAGCATCACCAGATGACTAGTACACTTGGAAAAACTATCAGCAGAAACAGCAGGATACTCTAAATATTTTAGTTTTTTCATTTTGGCTTATTTTCCATTATTAAATTATAGTCCTTTTTCCTTCCAAGTAAATGACCTTTTAAGAACAAAATTTCTATACTATAATATGACTAAAATTTGACCTGCAGGGTCTACCTCTCTAAAGAAAACTTAGCTCCTTAAGTGTTTCAATCTGAAAACAGTTTCTCTAGAGTGGAAAAACTCTAAATGGTAATATGACAAAAGCAAGTAATGCTAAGGAGAAAACTTATCTGCACAGGTCTGTATGAAAAAAGCATAACTGAGAAATATTTTAAAAGATAAAATTTTAAATGAAAAAGGATAGAGCGATTTTTTTTTCTCGTCTGTCTAGTAAAAGCTTGTAAATTGTTAGAACAGTATTTTATTTGTTTACCCAATTTTGTGTAGGTTTATCAGCAATTATGTTTCTGGTGTACAAACTTCAGTTGATTCAGAAGTAAACCCGAATTTTGAGTGACTGCTCACAAATAAGTGTTTATGATGGGTAGGTGGGTATCCTTAAAGAACTGTAGAATGACTTTGAATTAAAGAAACTCTTACCCAATAATCTGCTTTTGAGATGCTGAATTTCACAGTACATTTTTCCTCCTTATGCTCCTGGGATCCCGATTGAGGGTGACTCCACAGATGTAACAGAGCACAGGATGCAAGTTTGGAAAGATGCCACAATCTTTAAGTTACTTGAATTCTTATTTAATGGATTGCAGGGCTGGTTGGCGTCACTAGAATTCTACAACAATTACACAACTAGTTCTTTTGTTAACTACTGAATCAGTAAATTTCTTTCAGGACAGATATACCACATTCTTTGTTTCTGAGTTTACCAGCTTTGAAATGTTCTGGAGTAACAACCTATACAGTGACATACAGTGCTATCAGGAAGCTCTAATGCAGGAAGAGGATGTTTTTTGTTAACTTTAAATTCTATTACATGTTAAATGCTCAAAATCATGAGATATGGGTCAGTACCAAAATGCATATTGATATATAAAGATGCTTAAGATAAAAAAGTTCATCATAATTTTTATCCATGAAATTACAAAAATAAACTTCAACCAGTTTTCAAAGTTCCTTATTATGACTGTAGACCAAAAATTTTTTAAGACTGAAAATGTACTTCTAATGTATTTCTATGTTAATTTATTTTATACTATAAAAATACAAATTTATTTGTAGTCTGAAGGATCTCAGAACATGTATAAACCCAGAAAAACTGATGAGATGAAAGTGCCTCTCAAAGATAATGTATGAAAAGAGTGGGTAAAAATTTGACTTGCAGTTCTTCTGTGAGACAAGTGTCACTTTTCTGTGCTAAAATTGCATCTGTAAAAACACTCTTCCAGCTGACACAGCCTTATAGATTGAAAGAAAAGAACAAAAGTAGAACTGCCGGGTGGAGATTTTTTTGTTACAGCTGTTAAAAAATGAAAAAAAAACCCTTATAATAAAAGAATAGCTCATTTTATTAACTGCTAAGTATTTGGAATATTGAGGCAGACTGAGTCATAAAAAATAAGGTTAGAAAAGAATGAAAGAGTTTCAGAGAACTGCTTTCCTTTCCCTTTGTTACATGTTTCTTACAAGAGTTTATGGCTTTATTGGCTCTTGAGCACTAAGCTGCTCCTTGGAGCTGGTCTGATCAATGACAGGAAAGCATCACTTACAGATTATCCACATCTTGGATGCTGAGGACAGCCAGACATATCCAACCAGGGTTCTCTCTGTCTGGGTGATCTTGTCCAGAGAGCCTTCTTATGGGCAGGTACTGAGTTACTTTTTTGGTAGCTTTTTGATGTAGAGACGTAAATGGATGCAGAACATAAGTAGTTGCTTAAGTCCTGCTTTTCTGAGATGTCAGATTGTTATCAAAGTTTCTTTGCCAATTACTCCCCATCAAGGGGGTTTTGGCTGGACTTCTCAGGGATGTCTCTGGGCTTCAGCTATGTCTCCATCACCATGTTTACTGTCTTGCCTTTGCCGAGGTTCTGTCAGAAGGCAAGACTAGATGGTCAGTCAAAGGAGAATAAAATGAATCAAAAAAGGTCCCAGGTCTGCTTCTGGCAATGATTGCTATTCTCTTGTTAGTTTCAAGTTTGAGTGTCTGTCCAGGTGGCAACTAAGAGAAGTATGTTAAATGAATTTAAGTTTGCGAGAGGAAAGTCAATGTTTCATGCTAAAAAGAAAAGGATGGAAAAAATCCTGCACAAGAAAACACATGCATATAGAAAGTCAAGAAGAATCAATCAGCATGGGTGAACAATATTCAGGGGGTGCATGGAGTCAAGTAATTATGTGGGTCAGAGGAAAGCTTGGATGTGTATGCAAAAAGGATTCCAGAACTACTACCATATCCTACCATTTCGGTCAGGTCCTGCAAACTATGAACCCTGTTCTAAAACCAAGAAATGTTGAGGTTTTATTTGGGACTGAATTTCAAGGAAGCTAAATAAAGATAACTAAGGTTCATTCTTGATTTGGAGAATTAGTAAGAGGGTCCAAGATTGAAAACAAGGATTATTTTAGATCTAGATTTAGAACGGGAGTTTTAGTCATTTTAAGATTTGATGCTATTTGATTTGATGCTTAAGAACATTAAGGAGAAGGACTAGGTCACCATGCTAAAGCTAGCTTCTGGGTCAGTGTTCATGTCCTCATCCAGGAGAGGATTTATTATGGCAAAGGAAACAAAATTCAGTTCTAGGTGTGTCAGGAATTTTTTGCATTGGGATTAAAATATTTAATGAGTTGGTCTCACTTTGTTCATTTCTATGTCCAACTCTATTCTAACTGAACTGTTGAGGGAGAACTTATTTGGGTGTTGGTGTTATTTTCTGTAGGAGCTGCTGCTGAATTTAGTGGTGCTGAATCCTGAGTCTGACTTCAGACTTCCATGTTCCATGGCTGAATCACTTTTCTAAGTTAACTTCCATTCTGAATGTGAAAAGTTTTGTTAGACAGGTAAATGTTAAGCATTTTTTTTTTCCTTTAAGTTAAGATAAGGAAATGAATTAAAAATATTTTTACTTTCTGCAATATGAATTGGGTAAAGTTTCTAGCCTTTCAAAAATTCAAAAAATAATTGTAACACAAATTTCCCTTCCAGTAGCTTAACTGACATGTTCTGAACTGCAATTTTGTGATGATTTTTCTTATTATAAAAAGAAATTAGTCTCTCTAGATGTCAATGTCTTTCAAACTCAACTTTTTAACAGGCTTAAAATATGCAAGAAGTATTTCTTTAAAGACTTTCTTTGCATAATTCATATTCATTATTCTACAGCAAATGTTTCTTTCAAGAAAAAAAAGATGAAGAGTATGTTTAGAAATTATGACTAAGTTTAACAAATTTAAATATAGATGTGGCCAAATGTGCTCTCAAACTTCAGGAGCTTCTGAATGTGAAATGGATTAAGTTGCTGGCACATTTTCATACCCATTGAATTACTACATAACTGTTTAAATCTTGGATTTCTTTTTTCTCAAGAAGAAATAAAAAGCTCTTGTAGTGAAAGATTGGTTTGCAACTTCAAGTGGAGCCTGAAAATGAAATTTCCTGCTCTGTGCAGAAAAGCCCATATTTTGTCTGAATTGTTTTGCCTTCCCTTTATAATATTTCTCTTCTTTAAATCTCCTTTTCTCAGTACTTCCATGCAGTATTTTTATATCATATTAGAAATTCACTCTTTTTTCATACATTTCCACATCTCTAGTTCTATAGAGAAGACTGTCATCACAGTTCTACACAGAAGCCTTTTATTTCTACACCATTTTCTTAAAGCCTTACACTTTTTAAGATCTTATAATGAAGTCTTGTACTGCTTGAGAGTGTAATGTGGAATAGCAGCTGGCAAACCCCTGGCCTGGCCTGTAAGAAATGTGTGGTTTGTTTTTCTTTATTTACTAAGGTCTCCACTTCCGAGAATACAAAACAGTTAATGAATATAAATAGATTATGCTAAAACATATTTTGAAAACAATAATAATAAAAACATTCTTGAAATGTGAAAATGTTTCTTTCATCACTTTACTGATTTCTTTTTTTGGTGCATCATTTTAACTGAACCAATGTACTATGAAATTGCACTGTGATGTTATATTAGAAACACAAAAGTTTTGCTCTGCTTTTGAAAGCTAGAAGAAGATGGAAGAAGCTGAGAAGGGTCAAAGTCAAAGTAGACATTTTTAAATAACATAGAGTGTCCCCACTGTCAGAGCTCATCTGTATCTCAAATCTTTATAGAGATAAAAAAAAAACGTAAATTGGCAATTCAACTCTGTCCAAGTACCAATGAATATATAATTTTTTTTTTTTTTAGGTACATCTTAGCATGATCTTAATTTTCATTTATATCCAGTTTGGTTACGTAGACCATGAAAGCCACCAATTTAATAATAGGTAGTGATGAAGTAATGCTCCTAATATGAAAGTGAGGTAGCTGTTTATAATTAGAGTTTATGTGGGAAAATTTTTGTAGTATGATCTAGAACAGATGGTCAGTGCACCTGCTGGCTTTAACAATAAGAAAAAGTCAAAATTATCTCACTTGTTTATATTTTTCATTTCTTGTAACTCAGTGCAACGTATCACATTAGTAACAGGTTAATATAGAAATGAGGTTTTTTTCTAATTACTTCCCAAGTCAAAATTAATGTTTAATTTAAATGGAAGTTTGATAATAATAAAAAAACCCCAAACAATTTAGTGTTAATATGTTTAGTGTCATATATTTTCCTGTATATGACTCACCCTACACTAAAGACTTTCATTATTTATCAGAAGTGATTTTTAATAGATCAGGTTCATAAATGTAAATGTAATTTAATACTATTCTTGTGTTGGCTCAGTGAACTTAAGAGCATTTTCTTCATCTAGTAATGCTTTTTCCTAAATAGATGCTGTCACACTCAAGTCTACTCAATTTTTTGGTGTGAATTTCATCCTGTGCTATCTGAAGCAAAATCTGACAGTATCTTGAATCCATGTGCTTTTGAAAAAAGGGAACTTCTTTTCCTACTTATAGTTTGTCCTCATCAAAGATCTTTTCCACAGAATCAGATGCTTCCGGCTTTCACAATGCATTTATGTGCATTTTGGCCTTGTCAGCTATGAAAAAGTCTGCTATAGGCCTGGGAAAACTAGAATTTTATTGGATATTAGAAAGCAAAGAGATTTTATAGTGGTATACTGGTATGCATGTATGCACATATGTGAAAGATATAAAAAAATATAAGTATGTGTTATGTGGAAAATACAGTTTTGCAAACATATTAAGTAGGTGTTTAACACTGATTCATGGAAGTCAGATTTTAGCAAATGCTAGTTCTGTTTCTTTTCCTAATTATAGGTTAAATCTTATTAAAGGTCTTTAAGGATTGCAAAATATGAAATAGAATGCTTACAAAAATGAGAATTTAAATAATAGCTGCCTGACAGAAAAGCAAAAGCATTCCAATTTTTATTTTGCAATTGTTCATTAGTTTTATTTATTGCTTTTTGGTAGGTTTTTTTCACTAAAAATCCATCCAAGTTTGGAGTGTCAAGTTGTTTTTTTCAAGAAATTTTAACAAAATAGCAAAGGATAGAATTGTAGCAGAAGTTTTGTTGTTGTTTTTGTTTTGTTTTTAAATTTTACTTTCTACTATAAATTATGCAGCTACTTTTATAGCAGCAAAAACCAAATGTTGAGGTATTAGGAATGTCAGTTTTGAGGCCAGGTAATAAAAAAATAAATCAGTGCAGGACACTTGCCTCTTGCTCTACTACTAGCAGCAGATGTCTCTACTTGGATTTATGAATTTGAATAAACTGTGAATTTGCATATGTATTTTTTCTTTTTTATGCTGAAAGAAAAAACACATTAAGTAATTTTTACAGCCTCTGACAGAAAAATGAAGACATCGGAGCTTTCAGAGGTATCATGTGGGCATATGGAACAAGTGAGTGGTTCATAATGCAAATGAAGATAACAGTGTGGTTTTGTGGTGTTCAGCTATAGGCAATGTATATCATCTGCATTTATTAAAGTTCAGGGCATCTGTCACTATTTGAAAATAAAATGTAGTTTTCGGGATGAAATGTGTTTTGGAAGGGAACACCCCAAAAAAAGGAACATTGGAAATGTCTACTAGTTGCTCTGACTTGCCCAGTCTTCCAGATAAGAGGTGTTTTATGTCTAGGTTAATTTTAATGCTGCCTTTTAGCTTTTTTCTGGTGCTTGCTCATGCTCTCATCTGGTATCGTGGAGATTGGAGTCTTATGATCATTGCTCTCCATTTTCCTGACAGATGTCCTTTTATTTAAGCTTAGATCTCTAGTTTAATTCAGTTTTTTTGTTGTTGACCTCAGTGACAAATTTTGAGCTATCAGTATTTTGTGTGAAATTATTGCCAACAGCATTTTATGTGGACATTATTTTCACAGATTCCTATCTCATGGAAATGATGGGTAGGAGAGAAAGTGTGCATGATTATCTGTTGTGGAAACACCTAACATTAGATAAGAATTTCCTTATTTATTCTCCTATGAGTGACTTGGTATTTTACCGCTTCGTTGCCTTTCATAATACAGCAAAGTATAAAGATCTTCACATACTCAACTGAGATAGTGCCAGTGGAATTTCTGCTTCATAGTTGCTCCCAATAAATGTAAGTATCCAACAATGTTTTTGTCAAGAAAGAGCACTTTTTTCACTGTGAGGTGAAGTGGCATACTTTGTTATAAAGTTGATTTTGACCTACACAGCCAGGATAAATTTGTCTTGTTTTCCTATGCTCAGTGACTCATTCTATTAGTGAAGTGGCCATAGACTCTGGACTATGTGACCCCTTTGGAATATACAACGTCAGTGAATTCATGGACAAAAAATTAGGTTTTACTGGTTTTGGTCACTCAAATTAAATTTTGTCCAATTATCAGCCAGACAAACTCTTTTTGAACTCTTACACTTGTTCTGGTAAATTTTAACTGTCCCCATCTTTACAAAATTATTTTCATCAGATAATAATGCACATATTATTTTAATTAGTTTTTGCACTGCTATTTCAAATATAGGCATTTACTGAAGTTTGTAATATACATGTATTTGTGTGTATGTGTGTGTTTGCGTGTATGTGAAGTATTGTGAATGCTAAACAAAATCTTCAAAATCTTTAATGTATGCTTCAGAGGCCATTATTACAATAAAATGTCCCTAATTTAAAAATTAATATGGGCAGCCTACAGATGAAAATTTCTTGCAAAATTGAGAGAAGCACTCTGTAGCAAGGTGTTGCTGACTTTTGTTTTGTAAAGCTGAAGATTACATGAGTATGTGAAATGTGACACAGTGAAACAACCCTTCTGATCTATGTTTGTGGTCCAAAGCCACCCATACAGAGCCTAAATGTAAAGTTCACCCCAGTAGCACTCAAATACAAAAGAGGTGTGGACATACTGGAGAGAGCTCAGCAAAGGAGCATCTCTCATACAAAGAAAGTCTGAGAGAGCTGGGACTGCTTAGCCCAGAAAATGCTCCAGGAATCTCATCAATGTGTACAAATACCCGAAGGGTGCAAAGCAGACAGAGCCAGACATTTTCTAGTGGTTCCCAGTTGTTGGAACCCTGGGTTTAGAGAATTTAGGTTTTTGGGATATAATTATATAAAGTGTAACAATATGGAGGATTTTGGGTGTGGATTTATTTCTTCTTCTTTCTCCTTCTTCTTCATAAATCTGAATACTCTATCATTGGGTCAAAAGTTCTGCACTGCAGGACATGAAAAGTTAGTAATTGGATTGTAAGTAAAGACATACTACTTAGCATGTCATAATTGGTTAACTTTGACTTTAAAAAAGCTTGGAAGTGAAAACTCATGGCCATTTTCCACCCTGACAACCTTGGAGGCACACCCTGTGCAGCTGTGCTAAAGATAAGAAATAATAAACATCAGTGAAGAGGAAGAGCCTGGCGTCACTTGCGTTGTAATCCAAACTCTGAGTAAAAGAACTCGAAATTCAGAAAGAGAGAAAATTAATACCCAGTTACAGCGAAAGAGATAATAGGCAAAAAGTGAGATGCTGCATCAGGTTCCTTTCAAATATCAGAAAAGTGCAACCAAGCTGTGGCATAGAGATAATGCATAAAGCTCTTTACTTGGAGATTTTTAAAAACCATCTGGATGTGGTCCTGGACAACCATGTTCTGGGGTAATCCCATTTGAGCAGAGGGGGGTTCGACCAGATGACCTCCAAAAATCCCTTCCAAACTCAACCCATCTGTGATCCTGTGTGAATGTCCTAAAATGACCAGCCTGGGTCTTCTCCTCAAGGCAAAAGTCAGATTTATTTCCTTCTTTGGATTACTTAGGGTCAGTTTCTGCCATATCACATTACACTGTGTTCTATGTGATGTCATTTAAGATCATAAAAGTAACCCAGAGTGAAAGCAGGAAATTAAAGGATTTTTTTCACTCTCCCTTACAGCAGTATTTTAAATTGCAAATTTCTGGCTTATTTTTGTACTGGTTTAATTTGCTGAGAGAAGCTGTGAAATCACCTTGGCTTGCAGTGCTAGTTTTACTATCCATCTAGTTTTAGTGTATTAAGTTTATTGATAACTCTTCTCCTGATGAATCCACTGAGTCTGAAAGGTATCATATTTATTCATGTTTTATTGTTTTACAAGAATATAAGCCTATGCAAGGTAAAAAATGACCCAAAAGTACATTCTCAGAAGCTTTGTGGTTAGGTGTTTAGATATTTTAAACCCATCTTTTTATCATTTACAAATGTCACAGAAACTTCATACTAAAGTGTTTGATAAGTAAGAGTTAATTTGCACTGTATCGGGGTGATTGTAATTCATGTAAATATTGATTTTGATGTGAAAATTATAGTTGTAAAAATTGAACTGGGGATTACTGACCCCTCCAATAATTGCAGAACGTGATATATTGTACCCCTCAAAGGCACAACAATTTTCAGAGTTCAGGCTATTTTGCAATGACATGATGCAGAAGAACTTAATTTTAGTAACATTCCTGAAAAACGAGTTACATATCAAAACCAGCCATCTGTTAGAGCTTAGTTACAAGGAGTGGCCAGATCAATATGCCAAGTCTAGTTCCATTTTACTGTAATTGTAAAATTTGAAAACAAATTATAAATTAAAAAAGAAAAAAGGCAAATTGGTTGAAAATAATTTTTTTTTTTACTTGTTTAAATGATGTGGTATCTCTCATGCAAATATATGGGAAATCTTCATAGCACCATTTTTGAATATAGTTACAAAGAACAGAGGATTAACTTTTCTTAACTTGATTTGTTACTTAGTGATACTTTTGGATAATGTGGGTCTTTTTTCCCTTTCTCAGGTGTACGTTACTTTGGGAAGGCTTCCTTCTGTCCCTGTTCCTCTAAATTTGGCCTGCTGCTTTTTCTTTTTTATATGAATTATAAAGCTCTGTGAGGAAATACCTGTTTGTACTTTGCAGCTGAAACAGCTCCAATTTCTTTCACTGTGTTGTCTGGAATAAACTGTCTCTGACATCTCTCCTTTCAGATTTGTTTTTATAGGGCATCAGGTTCCAGTGCAGACACACTTCCTTGCCTTGGATATCTGCCAGCTGAGAGACTACAATTAGTGAAAATGGAGCTGTTTTTTAGCTATGATGGGAAAGTTGAAAAAACTAGATAAATTCACAGCCATCCTGTTTTAGATGGAAAACTTTCAGGTTTTCTGAACCATCAAAAGCAGAAAGTTGAGTGAAAAGTGCTAGAGTTGGCTGACTTACCTGCAACACCACAAAAGAAGCATACAAGGAAGACAGAGCACAACTCAAAACCCCTTATCTCACTTTCAAGAGTAACCTAAATTTTGAATCCACAGTTTTGGAGTGCCACTTCTGACTAAGGACCAGCTGGACAAGATTGCTGTTAGAGTATAAGAAGCCATAAGGATTTTGGTTGGCAGCCCTTCCTGTATTAGGTCATTTGAATTCCCAGGTTCATGATGATTTAGCACTAAATTGAAAGCAGAAACTACCAATTATTCATGAATTTTTTTGCTGTGAAATCACATACGAATAAGAAGGCAGAAAGTATTAATTATATAGAAATTGGATGTTTCTTTTCTATTTCATATCTTATTTTTAGGGTGGGGATGAGCCATTTGGTTACTGCAAGACACTAGTCCTGATGTCACAGTATCACATATAGAGAGCTAATAATCTACTAAATCTTTATTTTTTACAGAGTGTCATTTGTAGTTATCTTGATCTGCTCATTGTTCAGATTAATCACAAGCCATAGGATCACAACAGCAGTGTCGAATGTGAGCTAATAATCTGTGCTATGAAACAGGGTTGATAACTTGGGTTCAGAGCCATGACAATGCAGGCACAGGGCTCTCATCTGTCAGGATGGCACATGTTCTTAAGCTGTGAGTAAAGAAAGAAAAAAAATTCTTTAGATTTCAAGTATACAAGAGAGAAAATGGTGGTGGAAGAAAAGGATGAAACGAGTGACAGGGTAGTTAAAGAGGACAGCAAAGATGCTTGTAGAACCTGCCTTTAGAAGAATAGGAATGAAATATAACACATATAGAAAGAACTGGAAAACCAGACTAAAGTTAAAATCAGGGAGTTGTGCTCTCTGAACCTCTGTGGCCCCCAAGCATTGAGAGATGCTTTTACAAGATGAAGGACATTGCCAAGGAGCATTCCTGGTTAAGCATATTTTGATATTGAAACTTTGTGCAGCAAACAAACAAGTATCCTATTGCTGACAAGTATCTGGTGGGCTTATAACCAGCAGTGTTAATTTAGCTGAAGAGAGAGAAAAAATGAATTAGCAACTTGATAATCTTTTATACTTATTCTTTTCCATGTTTGCATAGCCTTTAGTCTCTGCGGACTTCTGAGATCTTAAGAAAGAAGTTTTTGTATGTAAAATATTAGGGATTTGTAATATGAATCAATGACTTTTATACCTTATTTTGTGTCTGTAAGATCGTAGAAAATTTCTTTTATATCATTACCATTTTAAAAATTGTACAAATGCCCTTAAACATAGAAACAGAATTTTTTTCTCCAGGTTGCACTCTACGTGGAAATACCTTATTTCTTCAGCTATCAGGTTGCTCTCTATTTGTTTCTTATATCTGGTGGTTATTTCAATTAGGCTCAAGTATCTTCTTTTGTTAATATTTGTAGTGTTTAAATCCACTAAAGATCTTCCCATATGAAATGTAATCCTAAATTTACATTGATCCTTGACACATTTATGGCTCTAATCAGCTTACTTGTCTAGGTCTCTGATATGAAGTTACTTAAGTAGAAGATTCTGTGAATATATAAAATAGTATTGTGTGGTTATGCCTTCTAGTGCTTATTAAAATGTTCTTATTTTTGACATCCAGAAAAATAAGACGCAGTATTGTGCAAGCAACTTTTATAAATTGTCCCTAATGTTGTGATAATAATGTCGCTGCAGGTCTTGCTGCCCTGGTGGATATTTAAAGTAGTGATTTGTTGCTATTTAGCAAATGTACAACGAACAGTAAAGAAAATACTCCTATGCATAAGTGTATGTTTGTCAATGTCTTGGGGTTACTTTATGATGTGTATCCCATATTGCTGCCCTTTGCCCAGGAATTAATTTTGTGCCTTTCTATGCCTCTATGTCAAGTAGAGAAAAATATGACTGTTCTTTAGCATTTCAGAAGAATTCATCTGTGGTTTATCTGCATTAATCTTGGGTTTTTTGACTTTGAAGTTCATGATGTTTCTGCTACAGGTTTTTACTTTCATAATTCTTTATATCTAAGTAAATAATTTTCTGCTTCTGTTTATTTAAAAGGTGAAACTTTGTCCATTTTCAAGTAATCTTCAAGAGTAAGCATCCATCACATTTGTATCTCAGCATTTATGATCGATATAAGTGGATTCTTTAAAAGAAACAAAATAATATTTTTTTTAAAAGTATTGCTTTATAAAACAAGAAATTTAGCACAGCTGATTCAAGGTAAGGATAAATTACTGTTCAAGAGAGCAGTGAATTTGAACACTTATTTCTGAAGACTTCTGAAGATTTTGTATTTAGTTAAAAATACAAAATTCACAGAATATTTAAAAGTTTACTGTAAGGTCACACTGGCTCAGATATAACATTCCTCCAAATAGATCCATAAGGAATAAAATTTTTGAAAGATGAAAATGTACTTAACTGAAAATCACTTAAATTGCTTTATTGGCAGAACATTAAATACAATAATTTTACTGATTTCTGTTTAAAATTAGTATCAATTAAATATATTCATGTCCATTTTGATATTTTATAAATCTATTTTATCAACTTGCCCTAACTTGCCAATGAGATTTATTCTGTTTTATCAAATATCTTAACAAGTTCTACAGAAACCTTTTAATAATATACCAGTAATGAGAAACTTCAACATGGTTCTCTAGTGCATTCAGAGACTGATGGAGTATTTAATCTTAAATGGGTAAAAAAGATATGGAATGATAGACAGAGCTTTGATCCTTTAATATTGCTCAGATATGCACATTAGAAGAAACCCTGGAAATCTTTTCTGTGCTCTAATTTTGTTGTATATGCCCACAGCTAACTCTAAGCTTTCAGTGTGTCCCCACCATTTCAGTCAGAAGGATCTGAGATTCAAAATTAAAATTAGAAAAAAAGTTGATAATTTGATTTGAGGCAGTTGACTGACAAAACTAATTAACAAGTCAAAGAAAATCTTCAAGGAGGAAGGCTCTAAATCTTGAGAGGAAGGAAAAAATAAGAGTTCCTCTGAATCCTAGCACTGTCACAAGAGCACTAATATCTGTCAGACATAAAATTCTGAATAATGTTTTCTATTTAAAATTGTACTTCTATCAGAATTTAATTGTGAAAACAATATACGTAAATAGCCTTTTATAAATAGTAATATTTAGAACACACAAAGCTTTAATGAGTTGCCTGTCTCCTAAGATCTAATTAACAACTTGACAAAATGCACTCTCTCTAAATCTATTAAGACAAGAGAAGTACATTTTGCTTGCTCTCATCCCATCAATGACTAATGAAATTAATATTTTACTATTTCTTGAAGATATCTTCAGGTTTCTATAGAACATCCTTTAAAATCTTTATTTCTATGGGGAAGAAGAGATGTAACTTATTCAGTAAGTGTAAAATTATTTCTTACAAAATATAGAGGTTTGTGGCCCTGCAAGTGAGACAAAGGCCATACTACAAACAGAATTATACTGACTGGTTGTGGTTAGTATTAAATGACATCCTTTTCTTCCTCATACTGTTTCTGTAATTCATGTTTCCAGACTATTAGAAAATAATAACATTTTGCAAGAAGGAAAACATGTATTCAGCCAGCGACCTGGTAAAACCAGGCATACAGTGTCAATCTCCTGTCTCAGGTATCCCTGCTGCTGTTGTCTCCTAAGTTAACAGCCAATTAAATTATACATTTCAGGATGTGTAGGGTAACATCCACAAAATTGAAAATATGAAGGTCATAAACTGAGTTGCATTTTCACCAGTAGCTTGAAAAAATATTCTTAGCTGTCCACTGACATAACTGGATGCTTACAGACAAGGATATCTTTTAGCTGTAGGATTCTTAATTATAGCATTTCTCTAAATATTTCCTTTCCAAACTCAAAGTAGAATTTCTTTTCCCCCTCTCTTAAATGTACGCTTGTTCTAGCGGAAGAGAATTATGGTAGTGTATTACAACAAATATTGTTTGTTTAAAATTATTTCTTTGAAATAATGATTTAGCTGGACATCAGAATAAGGCTAGTGCAAAGTATGTCTACTTGAATCCCCAGACTGAGAAAAAGGAAAACAAAGGCTCAATTGGCAACTTGTTTACATTCGTATTTCAGAATCCCAAGACCTGCCAGGAACTTCCTATCTAGCCATGAATTAATGCATCCCAGGTAGCTTTTAACTGGTTCATGAAAAGATTTTACATTTAAAAATGGTTAGACTTTTGGATCTTAAGGGTCCTTTCCAACATAAATGATTCTATGCAAAGACCTATACAGTTAAAGAGCGCATATTTAAATCAACAAAAGCAATGTCTCAGGGGTAACTGATCATAAGACTATGGTAAAATGATGTGTTTTACAATATTGTATCCATCCTGTGCTGCATGGTAAAACAGATGTTTAGATTAGGAATGCTGTTCCCACTCTAGAAAACAATAAAGCAGCAAAGTGCACATTCCCATACGCATTGCTTTGGTTTTATGACACATTACCACTGGATGCTCCAGCTATGGAAGAACAGAAAATGTGACAGACACCAAGGGAATGAATAATTTAGTTTAGAAACGAAGTTATTACTATATATTAATAAAAAATCAAGTGCGAATGAAATAACTATATTTAATAATTCATTATGTGTCAAAAATTGGGGAACAATGCTAACTAATTTTTCTTAGAAAGATAACAAAATAATGGGCATATTATATAGGTGTATATTTACTTAACTATAATAAATAACAAAAGTCATATTGTTCAAGGTGACAAGTTGGCTAATGAATTGTGGTAATCTTAGTATAGAGTATTCCCTTTACTCCCTATTTTTAGCAAGATTAAATAACATCAACTATGTAACATAAAAACTCGACATCTTACGAGTCCAATTTATTTACACAATAAAATAAAGATAATTTTATTGGGGATGGAATCACTTAATAGCTGCATTTACAACTCCTGTGAACTTTTTTCATACATGAAAATTGCTACTACTGCTTTAGATCACCCATTTATTTTATGTTATGATGCCTCCTGAGGAGAGACTGCTTATTTCAAACATACTGGAATACAAGAAGAGAGCAGGGGCAGGGAAATAAGGACAAATCATTTAAGTTATGAATCTTCTTTAACTACTCAGCATGACCATGTAATGCTATTTTTAAGTATCTCTCTGAAAGCATCAGAAGAAAACTGATGTTAAAGGACAGAGAATTGATGATATTAGCAACTGTAGAGATTTGCAACTTAGAAAAGAGCCAGCTTAAATTTAAAGACTTACAAGTAATGACAGAAAGACAGTGTCTACCTTAATGTCACTGAGATCATTTAGGCAGCTTTTATCAATTAAAAAAAAAGAGTTCAAAGGTTGCAGAATGACGGGGTTTGCTAGTTTGGGATATGTTGTCCCTTTCAGAGAGGTTTTCTTGTGTCCTTTCTAGCAGCTGTATGGAAAGGATTCCTCAGGGCTTAGTGGAAACCTCTGGGCAGATCTCAGTGCCTCTGCAGCCATTTTGAAGTGTTGGGAACAATTATTTTGCAATAGCAAATTGGAAAAGGGATTTAGTTGGAATTCATAGCCACTTAAAACGTTTGTTTTCTACCTACCACTTCCTCTGTGGGCAGATTGCCCATCAGCTTCAATATATGCAAGAAAAAGGATTTCTGAGTTTAGAAAAGCTGACTGCATTACACATTTTGTAAAAAGATTTGTATTAGCCTATCATAAAAAGTGCCTTTCAGAGAGAAATTTAACTAAATTTATTCAATATACACCTATTAATATCCTGCCTGAACAGAAGGGATCAAGCAATTCTTTAGGGTTTTGGTTTTTTGCTCCTAACAAATTTGGATAATATGTAACCTTGAGGAGTCCACCACCTTCTAGAGTATTTTAGGCTTCTGGAGAAAATGTTTAAGTGATGACAAGCACCTAGAGAGGAAGATATTTAATTTTCAGTAAAAATACTGCATTGTTATATGTCATTCCCACCAACAGTCAGATAAATTATTTTCGATTACTGATTAATTTTATGAGAGATCCAAATGACCAACAACTTAGAATAATGGTTTGCCCTACAATAGCAGGAAAGAGAAAACTGCTAAAGGCACAGAAGCAAAAAAGGGGACTTAACAGTCCTGGGGTATTAGGAAACTAGGATTAGCATAAGAGGAGGGCTTGAAGTCCAAAGATGCCTTTGCTGAAAACATGTGCTTAAGGACTCAAATAAATGTTCTCTAACTTGGAATCTCAAATCCCTAAAGCAATGTCTACATTTTCGGCTGTACCCTTCATTGTTTCACTATCAATTTATACAACATGTTGATGGGATCAATTTCTCTGTATTTAGATGTTTGGGATTTTTTCCTGCATTGTATTTTCACATAAAACTGTGATGCAAAAATAGGGTATCCTGTAGCCACTGTGCCCTTCATACAGATCTGGAATTTACTCCATGTCAAGAGTAATCATTCACTAATATATAGTTGATTTTCTGAGAGAAGAGCCCCTGATAAACACAGGAGTGGGGAAGGATTAAAATGTATAAACAAAGAAAAAGCCCTTCATGCTTTTAAATAGAGTCAATATTAAGGAATATTAAGGGATTGGAAGGGACTTTAAAGATCATCTAGTCTATCCCAGCAATTCAAGAGGTAAAAATAAAAGGTGCTTGGTCCACCTCTGGATTTGTCATTAGAGATGATTCTCCCAGTTCAGGCACAGGAGAAAGGGTTAGTATAGAAATAGCAGAGCCGTATAGAGGTGTATAAGCTTAGGTTGGTATTGTGGATGCAAAAAATGCTGTGGTAATACTGATGCCTAATAATCTTGGTATTGGATCTATCTAAGATTACTAGATAGTTATGTATTGCTATATCACCTGTCAGTAGGTCAGGTCTTCTTGTCTCTTAATATTCCTGTTAATAAATGCAGTGAAATTATAAACACAAGGTCATGTTCTTAATGGATTATCTATTTCTATTATATATTTTCATTTTAATGGGAGAAATCACAAAATTACTAAGGTGTACAAAACTTGCCAATTTAGTAAATATCTTTTAAATCTTAGCTAGATGAAAGGTTTTTTTATTTTATATTGACTCAATTATTTGGATCCTCATAGTTAGCAATATGTTCAGTAACTTCTATGAAATGATTTTTCAATGAAAAGTAAAATTTTCTTTTTCATCGAGATTACTGCTTTCCTTCTGCAGCTGACCCAAGGAAATTGTGGCAGACTCATATTTCAAATCAGCAGAGATTAGCTGTCTCTCCCAGGTGAACTTGGGAGAAAACATGAAAAACCTCAAGGTTTATGTGTACAAAATACATATATTTGGGGAAATGAAAATGTTGCGAGCAATAATAATCCTGTTGAAAACAGATCCTTATTTATGCTCTTACTTCAAAAACAAGTCAAAGAAAAGCTTAACAAATCATTATTTTCTTTGTCTCTGGAGCTTGTTTTAATGGTAACTCCCACCATTCTATAGTTTCCCACATACTACATAAACCCAATAGGTATTTAATTTCTATGTAATTTAGTTTGGCAATTTTTCATTTTAGACATGTATCTGAGTATTCCTGTTGGTTTTCACTTTATGTCTTGTATTTTTTCAGTCTTTTTATATGTATCTGTAAGAACCAATTGTTTAAAAGAATCTTTGCACTTATTTGAGAAATCTTACCTGTTCAGAAAAACATCCTTCCAGCTGAAGATGATTATTTTTAAGTGAAGAGTAGAATTTTATTTTGTTATGGAAATAAAGATGCTTGAGCCTTTCTTGGGATGCTACCTAGTAAGCCAAAGATCATCCTTATAGACTGATAACTTAGTACATTTCATTTTGAAATGGGCATTTTACTGTTATTTCTAGCAATTTAGAGCATTTTTCCTGTAATTTCACTGACCTAAACCATTATTTGGACAGCTTTCTATTAATTTTTTTTTTTTTTTTTTTTTTTTTTTTTGTCCTCTGGTTGTTATGTTAGTGCCCACAAGTACAGAAAAGAATCTCAGATTTCCCTGGCTTTCTGGGATATATCAGGTTTTTACCACTTGAAATACACTTTTTTCATTGTATTTCCAAATTTTTATTACAGTTTTTCTTACATTCCATAGAATCATAGAATTGTCTGATTTGAAGGGATCTTAAAGATGATCTGGTTTTGATGCCTTAGGCTTTAACTAAGGCATCAGTTTGAACCTCTTGCTGTGAGCATTTTCTGGCTTTATAAAACAGTAACTTACCTAGTAATGAAAACTAAATATGGGATAATTAGACTTACGCTGAAGAACACTGGAAGACCATATTGTGAGAATATTTGCAAGGGCAGTATTGCAGCTTTAAAAATTCGGAGAACAAAATGTATGGCTGACTTATGGGAAAAGTGAATCAACACAGGTAAATGGTCTCCATAAACTTTGGCTCTTCTTTCCTCATCAGGGCTATACTTTTGGTTAGCAGTGTCTGCTACCCCAGCGGTCTGATTTGGATGGATTTTCATGTTCAGTGTTGTCAATTATCAAGTTGAAAAAGAGGACAAAAGAGGACAGCTGAGATCAGGAGGTAGAGAGGGACTTCAGTGACAGCACAAATCAGGACTAAAGAGAAATCACAGAGCCAGATCTGCCAGAAATCACAGAGCCCTCACTGGAGTTAGTAAAAATGTCTGCATAACTAGAAATAAGTTTTCCTTTCACAGGAAAAGGGTATTGATATAGATATATACATATTTCCATTGTGTCCATAATCTTCATATTTTTAATAAGGTGAAAGGAGAGCAGAATGGGTCCACTAGGCTCTTGTAGCTCATAGGAACAGGGGAACATAAACACAAATTTATACTACTACTTTTATCAATGAATACAAAAGATAAAAGGAAAAAGAGATGGATATCTCCCAGTTTCCTAAGATCTTGATGAAAGATTTAATTAGCAGCAGCAGCATTGTTGTACAATAAATCAATTAATCTCTCCTGCCCTTTCCCTTGTGAACCTTTTAAAAACTCACAATTAATTAATTGAAATCTTTTGTCACTTAATAATTTCCCTACAACTCTGAATTATCACGTGATGCAATAGAGTAAAATGCCATATTTTAGATGCACATGGGATGACCATTCTAGCTTGAATTAATTTCCAGTGGTTTTGCAGAAAAATTATGACAGACCTCATATTTCTCACATATCAGAAGTCATGTGTTTGAAGTGGAAGAAAAGTGGAAGTCTTGTCTTAATGCTGAATATTCAGAAGATAATCTGTGTAAAGAATGAAGCAGGCAGTAAGGGGATGAATATTTCACTCTGGTCTACTACAGGGTCCCAGATGTCCTTGAGCTCAGCCCTTGCTTGTTCCCTCAATTACTACATCTCTAAAAATAGGTCAATAAATCATGAAAGTTAATTAGGGTGTGTTGGATATCTGCAGAGAGAAAGTGGTGTTATTAATAACTGTCTTTTTATATCTTACCTTTATTCTTATTTATGGGTTAACATGCTAAACATGTAATTTCATGTAATACTCAGGGTGATTTCCACAATTACCATAGCCCACTTTGGAATCCTGACATGGGAGAACTGCAGCCAGATGCTTCCCAAAGGTCAGCAGGTATTTGAATTACTTTTCTGCCATTAAGGTGACAATGATTATACTCTCTCTGCTGCTTCATGCTTGTGTGGGTAGGGTTAAATATATTCAAATATAAAATAAAAATTCAGGAATGAGTAATACATATTTATAAGAAATTAATATTATTGGCAAAGTTTGTTTTGCTGACACTGTTTATAAAAGCACAAGTGTGTGATAAAAGATTTCAGCTGGAAATTAATGTGATCCTTAGCTTTGATGGGCTGTTCTTTACTTTTTATTCTGCCTTTTATGAAGCACATTCCATCTTTAACAAATTATCTACTAAAAAATAATTAAGATGCTCTAAAGTATTTATGTTGCCAAAAGCAATCCAAAGACTTTCTGCTTGTCTTGGTTTTGGTTGTTGTCTTAGAAGTGCAGGACAAATTTTCACTTCACTGTAGTAAATGCACTTTGATTACTATTGTATGCTTTATTTTTATGAAATAAAAATAAATCTGAAATCTACAGTGAGGAGATGCTCTTTGGAAGGTCTTGGAGAAGAAAAAAAAAAAGATGTTTTGCTAGCCGAGAACTAAACCAACAGGGACCACATTGACGCAAGCAAGCACCTGAGCTTGCCTGGGCCAGTTTCAAAGCATGTCCTTCTCCTTCAGCATGTCTTCTCTTGTGGGAATGCTTTAACAGAGAGCAGAGGAAAATCTCTTTGACAAAGGTAATTTGACCGACATTACAAAGGCCCTTCCTTCAGCTGCTTGTCTGATCTGCAATCATATCTTTGCCAAAAAGATTTGTGCTTTCCCTTGTCCAGAGTGCCTCTTCTGACCTAACGAAAACTTGGAATTTCTTTAGAAAGAGTGTCTAGATAGAAAAATGTTGAAAGGGACTAGATAAATATTCATGAAGTAATTGGGTGAAGGAACTCCAGCAGTCCTGTTGCTGTGGTTGGCAGATACAGTCTCTTAAGTTTCACGTGAAAGACAAGCTTTAAGCAGAGTTCATCCGGCTGTAAGAAACCTGTTTCCTCCGGTTTTCAGTGAATCAGGATGATGCAGAGCAGCTGCAACTATTTCTAGGACTGCTAAGCTAGAATTTACTTGAAAGAGAATGTGCTAAAGCATGATTTTGTCAATTAAATTATGCACAAGTCTTTTTCTATAGTATGTGATAAAAATGTAACCATTTTGATAAAAGTTCATCTTCTGCTTGGCAGGTGGCTTTGTCCCTTAAAAACAGGATATAAAAATATAAAGGACTTCTTCAGCTTTACACACTTATTACAACACCTCATACTTACATGGGAATTTCTCCATGATGAGAACAAGGCAATAAAAATGAAAGTAAATAATTCTAAAATAAAATGGCATTCAGACTAATTGACTGACTTAAAAGCAGTGCATTAATAAAAATGCTAAATGACTGTTCAATTATTGAGAAATGGTATATATGTAAGTAAGTACAAATGGAGATTTGTTTCAGAAAGGTGACAGTAGTTTTTGATTTAAACATTAGGGTTTTGGTTTTTTCCCACAAGAAAGCAATGCTAGAATATTAAATATGGAAATGCAGGCTACCACATTTAGCACAATGATTTTAAGGCAATAAATTTATGTTTCATAGTGTTCTTTCCTGGAGAGCTCACAGCATCCTGCCGGGCATTATCTTTATCTTAGTAAAAGGAAATTCAAGGGATTATTATGGGGATAACCAAATCAGAGCAATCTGGAATATCTTTGAGAGCTGAGAATAAATATGAGGCAGCTGAACCATTAAGAAATAGGCATTAGACAATGTAGGGGGGGTTTATTTGTTTTATTGTTTTACAGCAACATTGTGAGCCTGCTGTTTTCTATTCTTTGTGGGTTTTTCTTTTAATTAGCCCTGTGTTACAACCACTAAAGATACTGAAATAAAAACATTGCTTAAGCAGATGTTGCACTAGAAAATGGGTCCAGATCATTAAAGGTATTCGTTTCATTTAAATTATTTACTATTATTTTCAAAAATAAGTTCTTTTAGAAAAACCGAAGACTGGCAAAGACACATGAGTTAATTCTTCTTAAAAGCAAATATTTCACTTATTAAAATTTGAAGCTGAGATACTACAGTTGTTAAATGGGGTACTCTTTTTTTTTGTATTCTATAACAATCCATCTGTATGAAAATTTCTGGGTTTTTGTTGTTTTGGGGTTTTTTAATGGACCGTAGGTAATATATGAAACTATTGGGAAAAAAGAAGTTCTAAATTGCAGAGGTTTTCTCTCTTGCCTGCTTTCTTTCCAATATCTCTAAGACAAATATACCTTTTCAAATTTTTTGTGAGGCTACTTCCATCACCTTTGTGGATCCTTGTTTTCCTTATTTCACATGTCTGAAACTAATGATCTATTTTTTCATTGGAGTCTTAACTTTTTTATTTTAGCTCTTATTTGTTAAGTTTGTTATAATTTCAACTATTTTTGAAGCAATCTTAAAGGAAGATAAAATCTGATGGTCTGGTCTATGATATGGCAACACTGAACAGTGCTATAAAATGGCATCCCATGGACTTAACAGAGAGCCACAGACAAAATCTATCGGTTTCACTGTGCTTCTTTTATGTCATAACTCTCAAATAATTCCCGATGGGAATAGTCAGCATGAATTTACCAAGTGCAACCAACCAAACAGCTTGACCAACCCGATCAGCTTTTGAGATGACTTGTTCTGTGGATAAAGGGAGTGCAATAAGTACTGTTAACTTTGATCAATGTACCTGCTTTTCATTTAAGTATCTGCTGGAAATTTTGTGTTGCCATTCAAACCTCAGTCATTGCAGAAGCTGTTCTGTGAAACACTGTGGTAGTCTAAGGAATATTTTTAACATTTTATATGATTATCCTCTTAGCTTTTTTTTCCTTTTTCTTTTTTCTTTTGATGGTGCAAAAACTGGATTGTCCATATTCATGTTATTGTTCTTGAATTTTAAGAGGAAGTTTTTTGTTATTATATAAAGGATGTGGGTTGAAATTAATCCCTAACGAAGCTTCCTCTAAGCACTTCTCACAATGACAAATGTTATCAACACCTTAAAAATAGCTCATCTGTATGTCAGAGGTCACAAACTAGCAAAAGCCCCATAGGATAACTAGAGAGAGGCTTGTATAAGTCTTAACTTGGAGGTCGCTTTCCAATGTGACAGTGTGAGAGAGCTGGAGACTGTGTGCTATGTTCTTATCTCATTTTAACTGTTTTTTAAAAAGTCATCTTCCTTCACACAATAATTCATTAAACATCTGAAGTCTAATTCATGAACATGTTTCTATTCACAGCATGTAAATACAGCAGTATTTCATGGTGATATACTAGGAGACATTTGCTTCTTCAACTAGTTTTTTGCTCTTGTTGCTGAGAAGTAAATCTTCATATAAAATATGTCAGTGAATTTCTTTGTAACCAGCTGAAGTATAGCTGTCCATTCTGATGGGAAAGGAAGCAGAACTTTCAGATATTTTGCCTCTTTTTGTTTTACATTTTACTTGGTCTTCAGCAGTTCATCTCCACAACTAATTCATTCCATTACCAGACAGTCATTTATTTCCTAATTCTGCTTATAAGGAACCATCAGGTTAAAGGATTTTAGCTCTCATTTTGTCCTTCAATCTTGAACATCTTGATCAGTTCCTAGCCTTGAAATTACCCCATTGGCCATAGTTCAAGGTGGTTTTTATTGGACCTTAGGTACCCTACAAGGCAGCTCATCTAAAAGTCAACCAGAATTGGATATCAATGACTTATACTAAGAAATACAAATAGCTGAATAGGTCTCAGGTTAACCATTGATGCTAAAGTTTAGGGAAAGTAACAATGACTAATTATTTCATGTTCTCTTCTGAATAAAAAGGTATTGTTTCTTGGGAGGAGCAGAGGGGAACCTAAAAGAGAATGGCTGGTTCAGCCGGTCTTTCCAAGTGTTGCTGTCATCAAATACATTTCCAAGATGTGTTTGTGTTTCAGACAAGTGTGCCATGCCCTACAAAAGAAAATAAACCCAAAGTAACCTGCTTTCACTGTATTTTGAAAACCCTAGTGGTCTTCATTATAGGTAGATAGGTATAGATTTTTTATGAAAGGATAGGACAGCTGTCCTGATAATTCCTCTGTTCAGAATTATGCAGGCACTTGTTGGGGAGAAAGTCAAGCTGTTTTCAGAAATATTATATTATATATTCTTCAATTATGTCATAGTAAGATATTCAGAAGTAATTTATTCTTTGCCTCAATGGCTATGTGCTTACTATTATTATATTCTGGATGGAAAGTGGCTTGGTAAAAAGAAGGGAAAATTCCTGTGCTGTGTAATGGTCTAGAGCTACCTCTCAGATCCCAGGCTTCTTGCACTAAATCTGTCTTGCCCCAAACAGTGAATAAATGCCTAACTTTTCCACGGGACCCGTATGTAATGTAGATCTTTAGAAAAGTTATTTCAGAACTGGTTGCACTTGCGCTTAACTGTGCAAAGCAAGTAAGAGTTATTACTAAAGGGAGTGGCCTTCATTTCAGCTGCTGCGGTTGGTTTGATTGGGACAAGTAATCAAAGCCATCAGCTGTCAAAATTCAGACTGGTTTATTAAGTGGTATCAATGGCAATTTACATAAATGAATGGGGGCAACTAAAGTGGTCAAATAGTCATTTTTTTATAGCATGTGTCTGATTTTGCCAGTATCCTCTGGCTGCAAACCTTTAAATCCTGCCTAGCTTACATTGCTAGAGTTTGCAAGAGCTGGTCTAATCTGCTGTTCCCAAGGGCAGAAGATAAATTAATTTTTAATAATAGCAATAAGAATAATAGAAAATGAGTCTGGAGCTACCATGGGACACATGACATAGTTCAGAATACTTTCCAAAGAAAGCTGTTTCTGTGAAATCTGTAGGGCAGGTGATTACTAACTAGTGGGAACTAAAAAGTTGATTATTAATCTAACTTTTCTAAGAATAAGAACAGCTGAACCTTGGATGATAATGATTATAATGGGCATAAAATAGCCACTTTTATATTAAATGCTCATAAAACCACCACAACTTACAGTTTAGAGTATGATGATGAACACAGCTGGGAGGCAGTAGTTTCTTGTGTGTATTCAACTTTCAAAATATGAAAGTTAGATTATTTGACAAAATTTTTCATTTAGTTTTCACCGTTTTGCAATATCCCACCATGACTACTTTTTTTTAGTTTTTTTAACAGTATTTTAATGCAGAAACATTCCTTGCTGTGATGCCGAATTCATTTTTGCTTTTTTTTCTTTTATATAGTCTCTGTATTCTTTACAAATACATTTGGAGCTCTGTAGACTATTTTGTGTAGATATATAGTTCCTAGGTATTTTTCCCAGTACTTTTCCCTGCCCTGATAGGCAGACAGACAAAACACTTTCCAAAGCTCTAAGCTGGGGGTACAAGGCCCCTGCCCTATCTTGGAACCTGAACCCTGGGAACCAAGGTCAAAACCAGCTCTTTGAGACACATTTTCATCAACGATGTTTAGTCCCTGAAGAGTGGGGGTGGGATTCAGAGAGGCTTGAACTGGGGGGAAATTGCCTCACCACTTACGTCTCTAATTGGTGATTTTTGTCAGTTATACTAATTTGCTAAACTTATAAAACTGTACTCACCCTGTGGTGGGGTGGGCATTTTGTGGACATTTTCCATATCTGCACCTGGAGGCCTCCAATAAAGACCATCCTTTATATTACCTCCTATACTAATATCATCTCGAAAGTGTGTGTTGTTTCATTTATATGTTCTTTAAGGCATCAATGTAATTAACAATTTCCAGGAAGAAGTCTTATCTCAATGTTCAACCATCCAATCCAGTTATAATGACAGAGAGATTAGACATCATGGCCACACTTTAGCAACTCATCTTGATTCCATCAATTTTTATCAACACTGGAGGGAGATGAAAAGGATACCAATAGTATTAGTTTAACACTGCATATTTTCAACTATGTTTTTATTGAAAACTCTCCCAGCTCTAAGCAAGCAACATAAATATGAAACTGCTTAGGCTATTAGCCAAATAAATTTATCTTAAATAAAACATTTATGCATTTCATTGCTGGATTTGTTTGAGATGCATTGAAATAATTAGAAGCAGTGCTTTCTCCTTTTTATAACCCCTAGTTATTGTTTAAAATATATTATTCATATGCATATATATACATTTTACATTTTGTCTAGTTTAGACAACTCAAATATTTTTTCTCAAGTCTTTCAAGGTCTGTTTTGAAATCTGGGATTATTTTCCATATGCAATGAATAATCATACACTCATAAACATATGCAATATTAGTATACATTTATCTTAAAGCAAATTCAAAATATAAAAAGTAAGTATTTTCCTTATGAAAAAAAAAATCAGTACATTTTGGTGTCAATTTGTCATTGGATCCTCATTTTGGACAGAATAATTTTGATGTGTCTGGAAATAAACCAACCAACCAAAAGCCCCAATTATGTTATTACTATTTCACTTTACCTTTTAATTTTAAAAATTCCCTCTCTACATCTGCCCTGAATCAAATTTGTTCTGGTTTGTTTTTGGATACCTTCCTTGAGATGGATTTCTGCTCAAATTTCATTTAACAGTCTTTGCATTTGCCTTAGAGGGTTTTCCATACTTTTCTTCCATTCCCAGTAGAAACCTTATTTGTTTTGTATATTGGCTTTGGTTCAGTTGATTCTCAACCATTTCTTGTTCATAATCATTTTGTATGTATCCACCTACAGCTTCCAATCTAAAGCCTTGAAATCTAATTTACAGAAAAAATTTCTGCTGCCTGTCTAAATAACAATGAGTCTTCCTCATTAGTCAGTCTTATCATAATTATTTTACATGGTAGTCTGTAACTAACGTCACATATGTATTTTTTGAGTAGCATATTCAGTGCTTCATGTTATTTCTGTAAATATTATAACTTTATGAAATGCCTTAATGCATTTTTTGCATACCCTGGGGTGTTTCTTTGTTTATTTGTGTGTGTGATAATCTTAATTTGATGTTTTTCTGCATACAGTAATCTATTATGAGAGTAATTGCTTTAGCCAAATCTGAGTGTCCAGAAGAATTGGACAACATGTATGAATGGAGTAAATGTCAGTCATTTACATTTTAATTATGAAATATTAGTGCACAAACCCCATGTTGAATTGTGTGTCTTCTGAACCTAATTGCATCATGTAGTTAATATTGATTGCACTCTTGTTAGTGACAGCAGAACACAGCCGTTAGTTACTAAGTCAATTCTTTTTTTCCTTCAGGGATGCTTGATGCTGTAGTCATGATTAAACACAACTTCCATCTGTTCTAGCCTTAACCAAGTTATATCCAACCCAAACAGAGAGTGGAATGACTTTATCACATTGCTTGGCTCAACGTTTTTAGCTGTGGTAACTGTTTAATTTCATTTAAAAGTCTGGCAATAAAAGTCTTTCAGTTTTAAGAAGAAAAATAAAGCTTTCAAAAAACATCACGAATGAAAGAGACATTTGTTCAATGTGAACAGAGATCACCAAACATTGACTTCACCCCCATTAGATCATATAATGTTTTATGGTGTTATTTCATGTACTCATTACGTACTTATAATCATAGAAAACCTTGAGTTGGAAGGGACCTTTAAGATCCATCTTCTTCCAAACCCCTCCCATGGCAGGGACATCTTCCGCTAGACCAAGCTGCTCAAAGCCCCACCCAACCTGGCATTGAACACTTCCAGTGATGGGGCAGCCACAGCTTCTCTAGGCTACCTGTGCCAGTGACCCACCATCCTCACAGTAGAGAATTCTTCTTAATATCTAATCTAAATCTTCCCTCTTCCAGTTTAGAAGTGATCATCAAATATTTCACCTGCTTTATTCCATTTATATTTTTATATCTCTTAACATCTCTGAAGAATTTTTTCCTTCTTCTTTGCTTCATTATAATTAGCTGCTGCTGTTGAAAACATATTGACTCTGCAATTTCTTCAGCCTTGTTCCTATGTGTGATAGTAGAAATGACAATGCTGATGTTCAAATTCATAAAGCCTCCTAAAAAGCTTCCCCCTCCTTCCTGCCCTCCCCCTAATAATGTTTGTTTATATGGCTTTTGGCAGGCTATTAAAGCCCCCTTTCTTTTTCAGCAAAATGAATATCTCAAAACACTTGAGATGGACAGGTATAGGATGGTAACGATTCATGATGGAAATATTGGTGCTGTGATGCAAAATAAGCTGCTAGAGAAGACACTCTCTAGTTCTCACTGGGGGATGCAAATAGTTGCACTTATAAGGAAAATCTGTGTCCTTTTACTCATTGCTATTTGATTGAGTCTGCCATCTCACACCTAAAAGTAAAATTTTCATGTTTTTAAAGGGAATGAGCAAAGTTCAGAATCTTTGCATTTATATTCTTCTGTGTGTAACAAAATTTTAAGCTATCAGCAGGGTAAAATACCTACAAGAAAGATGCTGTCACATTGCATTGGTATTTTGGTTTGGTGTGGAAAGTGTGCAAGCTTTTTGTTTGGTTTTTTTTTGTTGTTTATTTTTTTGGGTTTGGTTGGTTGGTTGGTTTTTTGGGTTTTCTTAAACAGACAGAAATGACATCATGCACCAGAGGAAAAGGTACTTTAAGAGCAGTCAGTGCATGCAAACCCATGAAAGTTATGAAAGCCATGGAAGTTTAGAAGTCTATTACCTTCACCCAGTTTTGCTCATTCAAACTTCTAAACAAAACATAAAATTTCTTACAGAGTCAAATGAAACTAGTCCACTCTGTGTTGAATCAGAGAAGGGTGATATATATGTTCAGATCAGTGAAAAGGGAGGGGCAAAGCAGAACAAGAAACTTCAGTGGAAAGAAAAGGAAGTCAGGTGCCAAATGTGAAGAATGAAAGGAGGCACTTCATGTTATTCCCAGAAAGTTTTAATCTTCATATTTAGTAATTTGTGGGAATTTGCGTATAAGATCAAATAAGTGAGCTAGTTTGCCTGGTACCCTCCCTTTGAAAGTTTTCAGCTTAGATAACTCCTACAGACAAGCATGGAAATTAAATTAATTAGAAGATGATGGATGCCCTAAGTCTTCATATCCCTTGAGTATAAGTGTGCTTGCAGTTATGCATTTAGAATTTATATAAATATAATTCATTTATATATGTGTGAATGCATATGTATGCGTGTAAAATAGATGAAGAGTGAACTGTTCACATAATCCTTATACTATAATAAAATAATAAAAAAGGTTTTCAGGAGCACTCTTCTGGCCTCTTTTTATCTCAGAGACCACTAAAGAAATGATCAACTATTGATCAGACTAAGCTGACTCTTGCACATTTCTGCATTGTCTAAAGAACATTCTGAATTTTCACTTTATTATTTTTGTATCTCCCTCCCTTCAGCCATATTGTCCTAGGTTACAATGTAAAATGTAACTAAAAGCATGTATTCTATTACCATCTTCACAAGCTGTTAAAGCGGGTGGGGCAGTGTTCATTATCTCCTACCATGACTCATCCCTGATAACTCCATCCGGGGACTATCTCTGTTTAATGGGCAATCAAGCACCCACCACATGACTCATAGAATTACACCTATGTAATTGTGAAGTGCTCCACCCAGGAGGAGGAGCCAAGCATTCCCACCGGGATATAATCTGGGGTTTGGGACAGCACAGGCAGCCCTTACCTACTGGATTACCAGAGGACAGGAGCTACCACTGGGCCTTCAGGTGAAGACCAGACCCTTCTACAGGATCACTGCTTCAACAGGATCACTTCATCTGGATTGCTACCACCACCCTGACTAACTGGCTGTCAGGTTATGTCCTGACTCTGTCAGTATTTATTGCATTTATTTTTGTTTTCCTATTAAGTTATAATTCTGACTTGCAATCTCCCACTGGTTTGTTTTCAAACTAGTACATGTATTTGTCTCTCTAGCCTTTCTTTGTGAATTATTCTTGTAGATACAGCTCTTTAGTCAAGAAACTGCAGGAAGGGTAGAAAAGAATACCAGATGGTGCTTAAATCAGGATTAGTACATTACTATGTCAAACTTTTGCAACCTCTGTATTTTTGCAAGTTTACTACTGACAGAGACACTTAAGAGAGAAAAATTTTGCATGACAAATGTGAAAAAAATCAGTAGAATGGCTTTACTAAACTGACAAACTATTTCCTGAAGTTTTGTTGTATAAACTTTTTCCTTAAAATGACAATTCAAAGGTAACAGAATGTTACAGGAATAAGATGCAAAGCGACTTTGTATGTTCTTTCCTTTATGTACATGCCACACAGTATTAAATTAGAACTGTAATGGTAAAGTATGGTTTTGGTTTTTATTTTATTGACTCTGCATTGTATTCACCTGTATTAAGACCATTTTTTTCTTTGTAGTCCTTATGGTAGCTCTCCCAGGAAATCAGCTCTTTGCAAACAAAAGTATGTATTGTTTCTGTTTGTGGGATTTGGATGAGTACATAGTTAAATATGGAAACATAATATGGGGATAGGAAAACATTCATTTTTTGCCAGTAAAGGATGTGGGTAATCACTAGAACATATGGAAATCCTTATTTGATTAAAAAGCAATAGCTATGTTTTATTAAGAGTAAACCAAGAAAAAGCTGGTGCTTGGAAAGCTTTTGTCTTGGGTCTAGCCTCTACTGTTAACGTCTGTGAAGTCCTGGGTTTGAATGCTAAAAGAACTGGACCATGTGCAAAACCAAGAAACTTCTTATTGAGGTCAGAAAAAGAGGCCACTAATTGTGTTGAACATGATAAAACCTAATTAGTAACCTAATTACTGGAGATATTCCATCTTTTAGCTTTTCTGAGAGAATTAGAATAGACTCAGAACTTCTTAATGCTGTGAGACTTGCTGCCTTAAACTAAACTGGGTTGAATGTTCTGGGCTTGGCATGAATCTACTTTCTTTAGGCATGTGTTTTCTAGTTTAGAAGACTGTTCCCCAAAAATAAAATGCAGAATAAGAAGGAATAGAAAAATAGTGAATAGAGACAGTAGAAGAATAGGACTGCTTTTTCTCAGTCTGTGAAAATGTAATAAGGAAAAATCTGAGGCAGGCTGCCAACTGAACTTAAAAAAATGTAATAATACTGAATAATAGTGATATAATAAAATGGACATATTGCAATCTATATCATTATTTTGATGAGATGACTGATGCGTACAATGACTTCCTCTGCTGCCTGGTACATTCTATCAGAGATGTGACCTTTCTAGACAGGCTGACAGCTCTATTGGAAGTGAATGTCTAAGCACATATGTAATTTTTTCTTCCATATGGTTGTAAACACATAATTATTCAATGTATTAAAATCAGTAAAAGAATCATGATCATCTTATCATGGAGTTTCTTAACTGTTGAGAAATGGAAAAATAAATTTTTGCAAGACCTTAAAGGAAAGATGCAGCTTATAGCACAAAAATTTGTAAAATACCACTCAGTTTGTGGGGTTGGGTAGGGAAATCTGGTAATACTCACAGAAAAATTGTTCCTTACTAATGAAATTCATCATCTAATAGTGATGATGATAGCAGGCAGAACCTGAACAATTTTCTTTTCTCCTTGCTAGTTGCTCAGATACTTGGACAGGGTTCTGTTTCACGACTTCTGTAATGCACAGTTCCTTTCTAGTTAACTATAACTCCTGGTTTGAGATACGTAAATGAAACAGTAGACATTAAACAAATCCCTTTTTCTCATATAAACTACTGATAATAGGTATGTGAATAGCTCTAGGTGAGCCAAATCAGTTTGGTTTTAATTCCTAAATTTCATCAATATTTTTGCTTCAGTTGTATCATTATGCCAGTACATATCTAGATTTTTCCATAAGCTGCAATTTGTTTATAGGAAGAATCCCCAATGTAAGACATGCATAAAAATAAGTGGATACATTTGGGGCAAACTGTGAAAATTATTTGGGTTTATTTATTTATTAGATGTAATCCACAGTCATAAATATTTCAAATGTTCATAAGAGTACTTGTATTGGTAGGTATTCCACAGTGCACTACTATTAACTTGAAATACAAAAGTGGAATAAGAGCTAAAACACTTGAATATTCACTATTTCCCATGTAGACTATAAACAAGTTGTAAGTGGCTGCCAACATAAAAAATTAATTATATATGTCTAGTGAAAATAATTAGCAGAATATGTTGGTTTAGATGGATGAAATCTAAACCTAAAAGCATATTTTAACTATTGTTCCTGTTGGGAAAAAATTCTGTTCAAAGTTCATGTGCCATTATCCATGGGAATAATGCAAGCCAACAAGGTAGGTATATCATGTATAGACATTAATATTTTAGCCTGTCAATGCATTACTCTGTTTGGGTTTCCTTTGGAAAATTATTCTTTCTGTTACTGCCCTCAAGCCAGTCTGTGTTTTATTTGTATGGAATACTGATAATTTATTCAGAACCTGTTGGTGATTGAGGCACGGACCCAGACTGGCAGGGAGTCTGAATCGTTTATTCAAAGGAATGAGCTGGTTTTATACACTTTTCTAAGGCACAGTATTTCCTTGTATGGTAATCCTCACTATGTGACCTATCCCATGTTGCCACATCAGCAACACACTCCCTTCTATGGGGTGATCACTCGCTGTTCACCCGTCTGTCAGCTCCAGCAGGCTCCTCTCTGTAGGGCTCTGCCGTGTGACACCTCCTCCCCGCAGGGTCTGCTGGAGACAAGCCTCTCTGTGCCGCCATGTGCCTCTGCAGGCACGTCTCACACCTTATAACTCAACTTTATTCCATCTCTTCCCACAGAACTATTCTAGCTGACTACAAGGTTTGTTCTCACACTAACTATTTTGTTATAAACGAGGCTTGGACTTTTTGGGCGGAGTAAAAGTCTGCTCGTTTATTAAAAAGTAAAACCAGGAGTGGAGACTCGAGGTAAGCCCGAGTCCCACTTGACAACCCAGAAAAAAACAACAGTGTGATGCGGTGGGCGTTCGTTCAGACTCAGGTTCCTCAGGAAGACCCCCGGGGGCTGAGCCCCGGGGCAGTTTTTATAGTCTCTCTGATGTTGTGATTGGTGCAGCTCAGATCCTCCCTCTGATGGCTCGTTGCTAGGGTCCTCATTGGTGTTCGGCTCCATCAGTCTCTGGGGCGTCAAGTGATTGGTTTGCCCCCTAACCAATAATTCCTCAAGATGTTTACATCATAAATTATTAAGTCATCTTAAGAACATTCCAGAACATTTTCCTCTTTTCCATAGACCCATTACTTTCCCCCATTGGTGTCGCCATCTAGGGAGCACATAGCAACATTACACCTGTACAGTCGCAATAATAATTAACTTATTAACTGTATATAACAAGTAACTCTTAACTTCTTTTCAACCAAAAAAACACTTTTAACCATTTATTACATTTCACATCTTTGATTGGCAGTGTGTGGCTATTTACTGCTCTTATCTCAATTTGGGAAGGAATAATGTCTAAATAAAAATACAGAGATATGAATCATAATTTTGATTTAATACTCTTTATTTCAATAAATTGCTCAATAAGCTTCATTTAAGAGTCACTATACAAATAATGTTTGAACTAAACATTTTAAATGTAAAAATTTCTTCCTAGACTATTTACTACTGTAGATTGTTTTCTATCTTTTTCTTTAAATCTTTTAGTAGTGTCATTCTGTTTGAGGATTCTTTTAAAAGGATCTGGTGGAAAAAGAGGCCCAGTGACCATCACAGATTATTTCCTGGGCACTTCAGTAGTATGATTAACATAATACAATATAAATCTCAGCTGACTTTCTAGTTGTTAGATGGTTTTGGGGTGTTAACCTTTATTAAAATACTTTCAGTGAAGAGTAGCCACTGTGATCGTATAGGCTAGATCAGTGATTAGCCGAAAAAGTAAGTGTAGTTTAATTCCATGTTTTAGGTTACAGTAGCAATTGTCACAGTACCCCTGAACTCCATCCACATGAGTAAACTTTGCTATTTAAATCACGTTGTTGCGCGCTATTAAGGTTTTACTACGTTTGAGGCAATATTTTTTTTCAAACAGATGTCTTCCTCAACCTCTCTGATACCTCTTCATTTTCCAGAGTGCTGCTTCCTTGAATAACATAAATGCAAAATGTTTTGGTATAATTTAAATTCCATAGGAATTAATTCATAAAGCTATTTAGGGGGCACACTCTTCAAGGTTTGATTGTAGTTGCTTGAATATTTGCTGAATTTCTGTACCAGTGATAATATATGATCTCTTCCGAAGAATGTATGGAAAGAGTCAGAATCACAGCATAGCAAGTTTGGAAATGTGCAACTAGAAGCTTGTGTAAAAGCTGGAATCTGTTAAGAACCCATTGCCTGCTGCCTCAGTTGGTACTCTGTGTTGAAGATTTAGTGTTGATTATTCCAATTTTCCAGACTATTCCTCACTCCTCTAAACAATTAAGTAGAATAGAAAAAAATTTTAGAATTAATTTTAAATAGCTATGACATGTCTCCTCTCAGTTTTTTATTATATTATTTATTGTGTATAAATATACATATTATAATTTATATCTCTTTCTTCCTCTCTTTCCTACTTATCTCTTTATATCTTTGGAGAGAAGCACCTCTATGAGTGAAGGTCCTTTTAAAAGGAAAAGTTGTTACATTTTTTCATGTGTACAGCCTCCCAACTTACTATCTGCACTTTCTCTAGGGTACCTCAAAAGTCTCTATTTCCAGTACACAAGTCTTAGTTTCAGTGGCCTGACCTTTTCTAGTGGAATAATATTCCTCATGAGAATTTCCTACTAAATCTACTACTGAACTCAATAAATAGATGATCTTTCTTGATAGTGAAATGGGAGCTGAGTACCTTTGAATCTAGCCAAGGATTTGGGAAAGTCTGACTTCTGAGTAAGGCTTTGCCCAACAAACTAACTTTGCCTTTAAGCTCCATAAATCATGCAGTACTTCTTTGGTCTTGGGCCAGGAGACTCAGCACCATGCACAACCATGCCATTGATTTGCTGGTGTGTCATTTTATCTCCAAAGGGTAATGCCATAAATATCTTCTACTTTACTGCAGATAATGGGTAACAGACTCCCTGGCTCTTCTCTTAAACCTCTCAGCAAAAAGTTGCAGAGTTTCCACAGCTTCTTTGAGTTCTCTCTAGTGATGTCTATGCTTGTTCCAAGAAAGATGATACATCTTAGTATCTCCAGAATCTTGTAAATGCAAAAGAAAACAGACCATACAGGCTGCTGCTTTTTTCCCATTAATTTCACATATTTTATATACTGAGTTTGAGCAGTCAGTTGATCATACAATTTGACTTTCTGCACATTAGATGGCCAGAGGTCCACAATATTGCTCTCTTACCCACGCATTAAGCTCAATAACTTGTTTCCTGAAACCTTCAGGAATCTCGAGAACAAACTTATTTATTTCTCAAAACTTAATATCTGAAGTCCATTTTTTAAACTCTGTTATCTGTGAGCTGCACAGCTAAATAACGTGGTTCTCCAAAAAGACCAGCAATTCAGCACCACCCATAGAAGGACAAAGGATATCTACCTTAGCAAGCACTAGAGAGCCAAGGCTACTGCAGATATTTGCACTATATTTTTAGATTAAAAGTTAGATCATGCTATAGAAATAAAACCTGGCAATTTATGAAGTTTCCCCTGGTAATAAAAGAACTCTCTATTTTTATCCTTTGTCATGGGCTCTTATGGCAGTCAATCCAGCTAGTGCAGATACAAAATCACACAACTGATGGAATATTTCTTACCAGACATTTACTCTATCATTGTTCCAATAACTGAAGAATAGTAATAAAATTAATAAAGAAAAAAAACCATTACTTATATAACATGACAGTTGCTGATATATTGTCTTAGTTGAAGCTACCAGTATATGGAAACACTTAAAATTCTCCTAGTAATCCAGTCCTGCAGTAACATCAGTTGATTATTTTTCTTTTCTATTAACAGAATGTGAATCAGCATTTTCCATTTAGTTTAGCTGTGCTTCCTTTTTGCCAATGAACTACTTGTATCTTTAAAAAATTAATAAATTGGATTTCTATTTTAAAGTACTAGTTGTTAAAAGGAAAGACAGACAAATAAGATTAATGAACAAAGAATTGAGTGGATGTAGCCCTATTGAAGGGTGATTTTCTTTCTGGCTGTGAAGTTGCTTCACAACAGACATTATACTGATTATACAGAGCATACAGATGTGGGACAGGTTATGCTGTGTGTGATTGCCCCCAAAAGTGATCAAAACCCTTGCCTGATTTACTTCAGCTTTGCTAGCAGCATCTTTATCATACAAAAGTAACAATATACCAGAAAACATAGACTGCAGGCCTTACGGTTGTTGGCATCTATTTTACAATTTCATTTAATTCAGTTTTGGAATATAATGCACGGATGCCTTAAGAATGCTGATAGTTTGGTTGGTATTTGTAATTCTACATGATAGAATGACCAGAGTTTCTATTTTTTGGTGTTTGTTTTCATTTCTATATATGTGTTTTCCTTCTGCTTTCCTTCTTTGTGATCTATTTTCTTTTATTTGCACTGCATTAAGGAAGTAATTAATTTTTGCCAAAGGCTTGACTCATATGTGTTTACAGCGTACTTATTCTTAAGGTTAACCATTCTGACTAGTTTTGTGAGATTGTCAGTTTTACATACAATCCTGCATAAAAACTTGCATTCAGTCCTAATCTCTAAAATGGTAAAATACAAAAAAAAATAGTAGAAATAAAGCTTTTAATAGGTTTAACCTAAGTAAAATTTGTTAGAAATGGTCAAGAAACCATGTAATTTTTCCTTACCCTTTTTTGTTTTGATTTTGGATTTTATAAATGGGGCTTTTCTATTAAAAAAGATGCAAGATAAATCCATTGTGAATCTTCTGCTCTCAAGTTCTATATTTAGAGTAAACACAATTTTTGAGAATAAACTTTGCTCATTATTAAAAAAAATTGAAAATGTAAATACTAGGGGCAAAAAAACCCAGATAAAATTTGTAATTAACTAGATTTTTCCACTCCATAAATGTTTTGCATTCAGCCAATTCAAAATACTTCCATGCTGAAATTATGCAGAAAAATATGACAGACAGACTTCAGATCATTTTTTCTGATGAGCCGTATAGTCATCAATGATGTGGAAGAATCAAATGCTAATTCTTTATTCTGCATGACCACAGGTGGTCCAGACAAGGGATTGCTTTCTTTCACAACCTAGATAAGTAGTCTAACCCCCTAGTTCATGAACTCAGTCTTTTTATTGTTGGGCCAATGAATATTGAGCTTTTTGTATAGTTTTCTTTCAAGACTTGAGAGATTAAGTCAACATTGAATATTGAGATGGTTCTGAGTAAAAACTGGAACATGTACTCTTCTTCTAACTTTCAGACTGTTAAGAATTTTAATTAAAATATTTTTTCTCCAAACCTCACAAGATTTTCACATTAAAAATCCTTGAAACTAGTGGAGCATCCCAATGAGAACTTTGTATATCAACGTGTCATGTTTTCTGACTAAACAAAACCAAACCCTTAGATTTTCTACTTTATTCAAGAAAAAAATGCTGTTAAACCAGCTCAGGGATTTATGAAACACAAAAATGACTGTTGCATCTTATTTTTTATTTTTCTCTTTTCCCCCCAAATCTTGTAATTAAAATAAGTGATAGAAATTTGACAGGTTATCAGAGTTATCAATAAATTCTTTATTGCTATAACATTCTACTATCTTAATAACTTTTATATACATTATTAACCTTTTCTAGCATCCATCTGTCTTTGCTAAGGATGCCTAATTGTGAAAGTTTCACATTTCTGAGAAACTTAAAATGCAAATTAAAAATACAATTAAAAAATACAATAAAAAACCCCCACAGAACTGTCCAAAACAACAAACAAACCAACCAAAACCAAACAAACAAACAGCCTGAAATTTTAGGCTCAATCTTATATAAAGGTGAAAAAATCCTTTGTTTCTGAGAATTGTAAGCAAACATGCTAATATTTCACATGCAAAATCCATTAATACTTTTTCTTGCAGTCTGGAATACAGTGAATTATTTCTTGGAAAAATCTGCTCTATTTTTAATGCTCTGTAATTATATATCTATTAATGATCTTCCAGCTCTGATGCTCAAACCAAAGTTAAATGCACACAAAAAAATGTTTTTTTAAAAGACGAACAGCTTTTTTTTTTGCATTAAATTGCATTAATTTCATGCCACTGGGCTTTAAGTTCTGTTCTTTTAAATTGCTATGTAAAAAGGCACATGAGCATAGGGCCATTGAGATCTGTTTCTGCTGATGTCAAAAGAATTTATATGCAGGGGAACTGAGCACAGTGCTGAAATATAGTAATATAAAATATAAATATAGAAATATAAACCACAAATATGAAAAATAGGTACATTAAACTCTATAAATCATAATTATTTGGATGGGACTTGCTTTAATTTAATTAGATGTGGCTCTCTGGCCCTAATGCCCAGAAAATATTCTGGTCTTAAGCTAATTATTTCTATATAATGCCAGTGTTATTTTTCAGTTGTCACTGCAACTGTTCATTCTTGTGGTTTGTAGGGTTAGACACAAGGAACTACGAAAAAATGTGGGATTCCTCTTATTGTAATCTTTGTCTGGGAAGAATAATAATCCTGAGCTGAGAGAAGCAATTCCCATTGTCTTCTCTGGAGAATGAAACTCCATATAATCCAGATGCTCTTTTATCCCAGAAACAGGTTTCAATAGGAAGAAAAAGCATACTGGCTAATATGTTTTTCTTAAATTTATATTTCAATTTTCCATTGTCCCTAATCAGATCTTAAACTCTCTGAGACAGAAACGGTCTTTGTAAAGAAAGCCCTAGTAATAATTATGCCTGTAAAGAAAATTATATCTGAGAGTATAAGTTGACAACAGCTAAATTAAGGTTTTTTCTTTCTTTTTTTCTTTCTCTCCTTGTCCTCATATGAAGTATCACTCCCATCCAGTGTACGTTAAGAAAGGATATTTTTCTGTTAGTTATATCTGGTGTCATGTACACATCCACTAAATGTAGGAGAATGAAGTTTCCCTGATATGAGAGTTGGCTCAAGTAGCTAAGTTCATGGATGAAGTAGAAAAAGAACCTCACAGACTCACAAAACTGGCTCCTAATAATGGACATGATCAATGTGGAAACATCCAAAATAGACACAGATACAGCAGAGAGTAGTATTTCAAGAGAAACACTTGTGAGCGAGTTCAAATGTGTGCATTATTGCTTTCTAAATACATTGGCATTTTGCAAGTAGAACTGGAATATTAAATTGTGTGGGTTCTTGACCCCCACATATCCTCCCCAGATGGGGGAGAAAGTCCTTGCCAGGAGTAAGAGACGAACGGGACTTCTGGATCTTCTCGGTCTTCAGATTGTTTATTATATCTTATCAGTAATTTACATGCCGGCAACACAGCATGAAGCAGAGCAAGTACCAAAAGACACAATGCAGGAAACTCAAGGCCCTTTTAAAGGTAAATCACCCAGTTGTCACGAAGAATGTACATTATTTTTACCTTTCTACCAATGCCTAATGAACTATCTATTCACATAGCCCTGTACTGCGGCATTTCCTAACCAATCATTCTGTGCTACCAACACTGCAGGAAATGGAGTAGGTGAAGAAGGAAGAGACCTGAAAAACGACAGTAGTCCTCCATCTTGTCTTCATCTACCTACCATATTAATAAATTTAAAACTCTAAATTTTTCACCCCATAACAAACTATATATTATACTACCACCTAACTCACACTCTTGTAGATTCTAATTCATTCCAAACCCTTGGTAGCCCTCTCCATGGACGAAGGTTAAAACCAGTGTTTCCCTGGGATGATGGGCCCCTCAGGACAGGCAGAGAAACATTTCCTGTATTCTGGGTTCTAACATTAAATTTACATAAAATATACATAAATAAAGGAAAAATAACATAAATCTTATTTGAAACCTGGCAAAAACCCCTAATCAATTATATGCTATAAGGTACATAAGTTTTTTCAGAACTTTTGTTTGGCAACTGTGGCAGTGTGGGGCTGAATTGATAAGGAAAACCATATTTACAAAAAGAAACCTCAACAACAAACAACCCTCAAAGCAAAGAAAAAGACAGGGCATTCCATTATTACTAAGGACTTCCAGTTATTAATTTTTCAGCTTTATTTATTGTTTAGAAATGTATAACCATTCACACTGGTCTAGGACCTAAATGTTAAGTACTTACAAGGGGCATAAAAGTATTCAACCAACCAGAGAAGTTTAAAAACTCTCTTAATTATTTTAAATAGAGTAAGATTCAGAACATTTACAAATAAATCTTCTTATTCTGAAATTCTAAGAGCTACGGTTAGCAGAAAATGATTAGCAGACAGAAAGTTGTCAGAATTTAATCATGTGACAGTATTATTCTAAGGTGCTTTTCCTCACTTTCAGATTGCAGTTTCACTCTTCCAGAGGATTCACTCTTTTCAGATGATTTTGGTGTGAATGTAAATAAAGGCAAATCTGTTTACACTTGACATTTTGAATAATCCTTTTGTCTTGGGCACAGGTGATGGAATACAAGATGCAAGAGACTGTTGTAGCTGCAAAATTTAGCTATTAATTCTTCTGAGAATTGCCAGTAATTTGTTTGGGGAGAATTTTCTTCTTACATCTGACAACTGTTTCTAGAACCATTTAGGAGCCCTATTGATTTGTTTTTCCTTAAGAAAACACAGAAAAAAAATTTGTTTGTTTAAAAATTACTGTTGGCATTTCCCTCTTCTCAGATATTTTTTCCTGTGGATCTTCTTCTTAGGTGTGGCAAAATTCTGCTGTGAGAACCAGGCCATTTTTAAGAGCTACCCTGGATGGAAGAAAGTTCCAACACTGGGACATTGTTGTACCCCAAGGCTTCTAGAGAACTTGAAATTTTCTAGGTATGCATTTTTTCCCATCTAGAGTAATGTATATATATTGCTTCTGAGATACGTTTACAAAATGTGATGGTTTTTGTTGGGTAAAGGCTGACACTGCTATACTTCAGTACTTCAGCCATTGGCCTTTTTTTTTTTTCTCCATGAATAAAATAGCCCTTCTTTCTATTATATATGTTATTATTTTGACACAGTAAAACTAACACAAAGCAGAAAAAGATAAATCCCTTTATCAGGCAACTGATGCTCCTTTGTGCTCAGTCTCACCTGACTGCTCTGCCCTGTGTCAGAACTCTGTCTCAGCTGCCACTGTCTCTGACAGACACACACTTTGGAGGAGGTGAGAAGTGGAGAACTTGGAAGTCTGTTTCCTGGACAGCAGCCCATTGTTGCATTAGGTCCCTGGAGGTTCTCCGTGACATCAGTGTAAACTGAAATCTAGCTTGAAAGAGAAAGGTTTTTGAAAAACCTGTATCCACCTCTAAGAATGAACTAGCTTATCCTTCATTAATTCCTTTGGAAATGGTGGGACTGTAGTGATGAAGCATAAGAGTTTGGAAACACAAAAATCCTTTTGCAAATCTAAAGATTTAGATCAAAATCTGCCTGCTTGCACAGCAGAACTGTCTTCTGTGATAACTACAAATGCTGACAGCAACTATCTTATTAAATAAGCATACATGTTAAAGCATAAACAAATACTTTAAAAATTAATCTAAAATACATTGTTCTAATAGGAATATGATATCTACTTTCCTCTAGGTTTTGAAATGGAACATAAGAGTGCTGTAAAAATGCATGAATATTGTAAGTTCATTATGGACTAGATTTTTTTCCAGTTAGACTGAACAGCAAATAATATTTACTCTCATCACAAAATATGTATTAAAATTCATATATAGAAGAGCAAAAACTAGTTAGATTCTTTAAGGTCATTATAGCAAATATTTGTAAGATTTTAATTTTGTAGGTTTGTAGACATTTCAAACTAGCTTTGATGCTAAAGTGAATAGCTTACGTAAAAATCTATTCCAATAGATCTGTTGCTCTAAACTTACAGAACAGGTCTCTAAACTGTCACAGTCATTGTTTTATTTCATTCTGACAGTCAAACACATAGTCTCAACAGAATTTTTCTGTCAACATGATGAGATTTCTGTGACATCTTGCAAGCCCCTAAAGTTTATGGCAAATTGGTATTCATAACATCCTATGAAGGGCCTACTGTAATATACAATTAATGATTCTTATTTAAATCAGTGTAGCTACTTTGTCCACTGTACATCAAAGGCACTTAAAATTGTATGTAAAAAGTAATTTACTAACTTGAAAACTTTAATTCAACCTATCAATAAGTAATCTGTACAGATGTGTGAAACCAATCCTTGTTTCAGGACTTTTTGTCGTCTTAAAAATGGGGTAAAAATGAATGTGCTATTTAGAGGAAATCAGTGTAATATTTTGGAAGTGGGTGCAGAAAGCATCAACATAAGGACTGAGCAGTGTAAATAGAATAATATAGTATGTTTGCTGTTCTAGGACCAGATCTGAAGAGAAGCAAGATAGTTCCACTTTTACCCTTTTGCTAAAGCAAGCAGAGTTGAAGGAATTCCAGAAATACTCAGAAAAGATACTAGACCAAAACAGAAGATTACCTTCTACAATATATTGCAGCTGTGGAAAAAGTGTGTTGAAAATAGTTGTAAGTAAATCTCATTATAGCGCTGGTTATTTGCCTGATGGGCCCTGAGTTTCATGTTTATATTTATTCTATAATTTAAAATGTTTCTAGATTGCAATTTCCTCCATGCTGGCTTTTTGGATCCTTCGTGGGCTTTTTATTGTCAAATTCAGTGATGACCTGTTGTCCCTTGCGCCTCTCATAAGGCTTTTGGTCGTCACTTTATCTTCAGACATCTTTCCTGTCTCTCCCTGCCTGTCTCCAGTGCCCCGTCTTATTTCCTTGGATCTGTGGCATACGGGAGTAGATGTTTGCTTGCCCCCATTCTGTTGCCTAATATCAAAAGACAAAATTCTTGCGGCAGTGTTAAAATAGTAAGATAAAAAGCAGGTCTTTCTTTGAAGCTTCCAGGTGCCCCCATGGTGGTTATGGGCACACTCGGCCTTGGATTTCTACAATTTTATAAGTTTAACAACTTAGCATATATAACAAATACTGTACAATTAGAAGGGCAGATGGTTAGGTAATTTTCCCCCGTGTTCTGCCCCATTGGAGTTGGCTCAGGGCTTCTTTGCTCCATTTCTTGTTGTGTCTTCTTAGATTCTGGTCACAAAACAAAATGTCCTTGTTGGAGGTTTTCTTCTTGAAAATAAGACTAAACAGTATTTCGGGAATGTGTTAGAAGGTTAGCATACTGTTCTAAAATGTAAGGGGAAAAGGACAGGAAAAGTACTAGAAGCTACAACCATAATATTAGTAGTCTACAAAGTTACAAATATATGAAAAATATATAGAAAGCAAAAATCTTCAGGCATCAAGGGAAGAAGCAATGGCTCTGTTTTTCCAGGTGAAACCCAGCAAAAAGCAGCCTCTGCCCAGCTCTGTCTTTAAGGCAACACAACAAAAAGTGGTACTTGGTTACTATGCACAGACAAGTGCTCTGTGCTGTGCACCTGGTGTAAGTACAGCCTTTGATGTTGACATCAACATTGCTCTAAGTTCTTGAGTTCAGATTTAATTTTAATGTTTTCATAGGGTTTTTTATTTCACTTAAATCAGCTTGAGAAACTGAAGCTTTTTGCAAAACTTTGAAGTTGTTCTGGACTGATTGTCTACTACTAGAACTTTATGGTCTTCTCTAAAGATCAGTCCTCTTCTTAAGGAAAAACCTTTTTATTTTATGGGTGCATAGAACTACTGAAAACTGCGGTCTCCATCCATCTGGAAGAAAATGCTGATGTTTTTAAATAGTTCCTATGCTTAGGTTGAGGCTTAACAGCACTACATTCAGAGGCTGTGATAGAAATGATGTTGATTTGTTATAGAAACCAGACTCAATCCCTCCATCATCCCCTGCCCTGCTTGCTGAACCACAGGCAGATGGAAGTGATGGCAGTCAGTTGTACCAGAGTAGCTGCAGACATTGATGGATGTTTAGCACGCTGCCCATATGCTTCCTGTGGGAGACTTATGGCTTTGGTTTTTGCCTTAAGTTTGTCCAGTTCTGTTGCAAGACAGAATTCTCACTGTTAACTCTGAGCAGAGAAGAAATTTATATTTACAATTTCATTTAGGAGCACAGCCTTCTAGAAGAGGGCTGAATTAGGGAAAAAAATTAAGTGATTTATAGGTATTTGACTGTGGATTATTCTAGTGCAATACTAGCTTTCAACCTTAAAAAAGGCCAAAGCTATTACAGATTGATCCATTTCATCCCCTACTGAGAAAAATGGGAAGACTTCAATGACTTCACAGGGAGCTTAGCTGGTGTCTCAAAGTCTTCCTGAGAAGTACTATGTGGCCTAGTTGAAATCCACCAATTACACTATATTTTGCTGCAAGGTCTGGGTAAGGTCATAGTTATACAAATTCTCTATTTTAGTGCATGTTTTTACAATTCAGATTGTGCCGAGTTAGCACCAGTTCAACGAAATCTGAAGTATATAACAACAGTGGTAATAATTTTATCTTGTTCAGCAAATAAGAGGGGTTTATTTTTATTTAACTTCTTATTCCACAGTAGCAGTGGTTCGCCTTAGACTTTGATCTTGGTCCCACAAGTGCATAAACATGTAAGTAAAGTAAGTGATTTTAAACATTTCTTGAGAAGGGTTGAGATACAGGCACTGGGACAGTCACTCTTACAAATATGCTCATGTCCTAACTTCTCGATTATTCTCCCAAGCATCCTGAAGTGATGATCACTTGTAAATGATTTACTCTTGTTTTCTGTTTCAAACGACTGTTTTTCTTGATTCAATGGCCATGGAAAATTTGTCATTCCAACATCTTTTCTTCTTTCTTAAGACTATGTGAGATATCTTTGATTTATTTCTTTCTGAGGGCGTCCCTGCCTGGCAATAAATAAATATATCTCTGGTTTAATGCTATTTCTCCCCTGGGTGTCTTTCAAGTGCTTTTAACTAGAAGGGATTCTGCTGAAGTAATCCATCAATGCCAGAAAGACCTCGTTCAAATTGTGGAGGCCAGTATATAGTAATATGACTGGCTCTCAAGGATGTTAAAAGAACATTGCCACGCATAAAGCCATGTCTATTTCTCATAGGGATGTTCATCTAGGTTTGACAATTTGAATTAAGAAAGCTGATCCGAATTTGGAAATGTTTCCCTGATTTTTCCTAACAATTGGGAAACAGTTTGACTGTGGATAAATCATGTACTTTCGTTGGAGAGAATGAAATTGGAAGCAAGTAAGAAAACAAAGAAACAAACCCCCACAACAACAACAAAAAACCCACCCAACCCCACCAACCCCCCCCCAAAAAAAAAGAAACCAAACACTTCTCAGTTATTTTCTGCAAAAGAGACAATTATTAATGCAACTATAAAATTACAAGTTTTTTATTTCCCTTCAACTGATGTGAAGACAGAAGAAAAAGCCAAGCAGGCTGGGAAATTCACAGTTTTCTCCATCTAAGTATTCTTTCTTATTTTTCAGGTTTTGAATCAAACAGTAAACTCTTATAGAATCAGACAATGAATTACTATATATTTTAACTAGTAATAAAAAAAAAATCTGATACAGAAGTGTTAATGTAGAAATAGTTCATAGTTTTCTGAATAGTTCTGAAGGGATTAATTATTGTATCCCTGGAGTCAGGCTATAAAACAGCTAAAGGGGAAATCTGAAAATGATAAACAGTATTTTGCATGTTCACCCTGTTTTATTCGAAGTATATGTTTTATTTACCTTATTTTATTCCTATACTATATGGCCATTGTGCCACGGATATTTATGTGCAGCTTGATGTATGAGTATATTACCACTATTATTATAAAAGAACACTTTTCAGTTATTTTGTAGCAAAACCAAGACTGAACACCTGAATAAACTGATAGATCTTCTGAGGAAATAAAGTATTTCATTATAAGTAACTTGTAGGTATACAAATACTTGGCATTCGTAGCTATTGCTCCTGGAGAGACTTAGGTGCGTTCCCATTACGTCTTAAAACTTAGTGCCAGGCTGGAGCTAATGCCAAAGCCATTGCTATATCAAGATTCTTTACTGCAGCTGTGCTTTTGCTGTGTGCTTTTTGTTTGTTCCCATGCTGAATAAAAGCCTGCAGACCAAGTTACCCTATAATTCTGGATAATTGGGTTATTCATTTTAAACCCCTTGGATGGTAGGAGGAAATAATTGTTGTGCCTGTATGAATTGGAAAGGTGCCATTCCATTGAAACCAAGGTGAGACAATTTGTTTCTGGAATACTAGGGAGACCTGAACTGCTGCAGAATGAACGCCTTTTTGAGATAAAACTAGACTAAACAACTTTAAGCTTCCCTTTACTTGTTGGTGCCTGCAGTTCTGAACATTTTAATTGGGGCTTTTCTTTTGTTCCACATAAAAGAAAGCTTTGTCCATCTGTTTGAAGTAAAATGTTATTTTATTTAAAAGAACCCATTTTAACAATTGAACTGTAATTCATTATTTTAAAAGCACTTGGTCCTATCCTGAGTTGGTGTAAAATCAATATTAAGTTAATAAGAATGATACGTGAGAAAATAATCTAATAATTTACTTCTTCCACCACACAATTTATGCAAGGGCCAGCATTTAATATTATCCTAAGATAAGAAACACCATTTTGTTTATCATACAAGTGATTGTATCTGTCCTTTTTGATCTGTGAGATATGAAGCTTTGGGAACTAATTAAAAGCTTTGGCCTTGGACATGATGTTTCTGCTTTATTTTCTCTGCCTTCAAAATATGAATGTATTCAAGTTTTTAAAAAATTGTTTATAGTTATTCCAGACTACAATTCATAAATCTAAATACCAGATATTGCTAAACTATATCTACTTTAATTTCTTTAAATTCAAGCATCTCTAAACTTTACTACATGTCAAAGAATTCAGTACACAGACAACACCACTAATAATTAAAGCTGGGCATCTAAAGTTTGGCTTTATTAATAAAACATTCTAGCACCAAACAACAGAATATGTTTTCTCATCAGTTATCAGATGTCCAAGGAAAGTGATGAATTCTGAAGAAAGTAAGATGATATTGTCACAGTTTTCAGTAAAAGACAAATACTTCAGGGAATATGTTTCTGTTTCATTCTGATAATGACTAAGTTCTTGCACAACCATACAGAATATAATGAGCTATTGACGGGTATATGAAGTTACAGCTGCAGTCATTGAGGACATTTCCTTAAATGTGAGCTCTCTAATGTTATGCATAACTGATGATAATCTATAAAATCTTAGGCTGAGTGAGTTTTTCTTTGGTGTTGGTCAATATCATTTTTTCTATTGAATAGTACTGACTATAAGCAGCTCGAGAAATATGGAAGCAGCAAATGCTTTGTACATGTAAGAAGAGCAAAACCATGAGTAAGGAAAAAAAATGATGCAAGTTTCATTAATTCAGGAATAATCACTAGATAACCAGTGAGTTTAAAGAGGTTCACACTAATGCATAGCATTTACTTTGTAAAAATGAATGTCTGGAAAATATACTGTATATGAACATATAATAATATATATATAATAATATAAAAACTTTGAATGGCGTTACCTCTCAGCTGATGACAATAGAGGATGCTTAATTAAACCATTTATCAGTCATGAAGGAATGATAAATGGAGAGATTTTAAATAATTTTTATATTATTCTCAGGAAAAATATATCTCTTTGAGAAAACAAAAATGAAGTCTAAAAATACAGAAAGCTGCAACATCTCTTAATGAAAAATACTCTTAATACTCTAAAATTTCCAAAATGTTTAAATAAAAAAACTTAAGAATTCTAGTTATTCAAAATAAGATTAATAGGGAAAATAAGGGTGTTTCTAGCACCTCATGACAATTACCAGTTGCAGTGCTGTTCACAGATACAACACATACATTTTCTTGTCTCTTGACTTGCACAAAATGCTTTCCATGAGCTTTGCCCGGTCTCAGCCTGCTTGGCCTGTTTGCCTTGACCTTGATGGACCACTGTTAACATTTCAGCTGTTGCCTGCTTTTGCAGTCAATAAGAACTGGGGGTGGCAGCAGTCAGATCTTCAGTTCCAAAGTCTGTCTTGAAAGAAGAAACCTGGAAGGATGTATCATTGTGCATTATGGAGACTGATCTGTGTCAGAGAGCATATACTCAGGATTTCTCTTTTATTTGGAAACGGGAGCTTCTGGAGGTAGGTTTGGGAGCTTCTGGAGGTAGTTTCAGGAGCTTCTGAAGGTAAATTGTTTTACTTCTTATTTTAGGTTATTTAGCAACTGTATAGGAATATCTCAGCAAGAAGAGAAACAGCAGAAACTGAGATATTAAAGAGAACTGAAAAATGAGTGTGGTGTTATATGTGTGTGTATGTATTTAAATGCAATCAAAGCTCCTGTCTAGCTGAATGGTTCAAAATATCTGCAGATCAAAGGACAATTCTACTTTGTGTGTGGCATCACAGAGCCAGGGAGGAGCAGAAGTGTTTCACGTCAGCTGGAAAACTTGTCCCTACTATCAGGAACCTTTCTCTAATGCAATGCTTCTTCCTTGCCACAGCTTCTCTCTGATCTTTCTGTCATAAGAACTAAGGAAAGCTTTGATCCTATACTAAAATCCCATACTTTGATGCTATACTAATCTCACATCTCCAAAATGCAGGTTTTCCCATCATGTGGCCCAACACAGTGCTGTGCCTCTATAAGTGTCACTTGATCCACATTATCGCATCTCTTAGAAATTAAAAATGGCACCATTTTAAAACTTAGCAGAAAAAATAAAATGCCAAGGACTAGTTTTATTTTTATGTAAATAATGGACAAGACAAGAACGCAGCCTGTGTCATTTCTGTTTAAAGTTATGATTGTCTTTGCAATGTGCTAGTAGAAAGCCTGTGGAACCGATCATAAGATTAGCTTTTATACCAGCTGTTGCTACTGAGTGAGAGAAAAGCAGCTCTAACTCAACATATTTCTCCATCACTTAAAGCACCTGTGTCCTTCAAACTGGCTGCCCATAAGCCTACTTCACTTCCATTTTCACTGAAGTTCAAGGAAGCTTTAACTATCAGTTTTTAAAATGCCTGTATTCATAGAGCTGTTTGATTATCTCTTCCTGAAATGGTATATATTAGTTTATCACTTCATCCTAAACTAGAACAAAAATTCATAAAGACTAAATATATTTTAGAAAGGGATGTCTAGAAACAATTTATTTTGAAACAACAAATTTTCTTCCTTTCTGACAGCTGAGATGGAAAACTTTTGCTGAAAATCAGTGAAGTAATTTATACTCTCTTGACTAGAAATTTTAAATGTCTTTCCACTGTAATTTTTTCTTTGAATACATTAAGTAGCAAGAAATATTAAATAATCACATAAGTTTTTTAATTAGTATACCCTTTCAAGGTATGTATTTCTTGCTCTTATGCTTTATGGAGCAGATCAGCCTGAATTCTTGTACTATAAAGTAACTTCACATTAATTAATTCCTGAAAATTCAGAGCCACAAGGTGAGAGACAGAATATTAATCTGAGAAAGGACAAAATTTTAGATATTTGGATTGAGAGAGGGAAGAGCCAAAGATGGACGATAAAATTTGGTGGCTGAGAAACTGAGGGAGACTCAGTCTCTCTCTGAAAATAAGTGTCCTGGTTCTGGTCAGGTTAGGGGTAACTTTTGCAGTAGCCTAATTAGAGCGTCTTGGTGAGGATACTGAATTGGGGAGTGCCATTCCTAAACCATGACAGTATGTATGGGAGGATGATGAACAGTGTTAAGCTTGGAGAGTATCTGCATGTTACTGATTCATAACCAAATGCCTTTAAAAATTGTATTATCTATTATTTGTTTGTTGAAATGTCTGGACTCCATATAAAGTAAATCATCAGAATAGCACCAGTTTGGGAAATATTGCTATGATACTTAAAATTTCAAAACTAATATTAGGGGGAAAACTCACAGTATTGATTTCAACATCTGTGCCAATACTGGAAAAAGGGAGGCAATGATCATGGAACTGGGATATTGAATTGTATTTTCACTTGTCACATTCTTAAGTAGTACTAGCGACCTTTCTGTGTAAGGATGTAACTAAAATTTCTAGAAACCAATCCAGGCAAAGCTCATGAACCACACAGTTTCCTCATTCCCGTTTTCAGCGGCTTCCCAAATGGATAAAGTATATATGACCACATTTCAAACCTACTAAGCTTAAAATTGACTCTCTTAATGATACTTTAGTGTTACCACACATTTCTGCTTTGCCTTGTTCCTACAGGGTTCCTACAACTTTCTGCTAACCGGAGGCCACAGATCTGTAATGTAGTCATAGTTTGCTGTGTTCCATCCCCACCCCCAAAATAAAAAAGCATAACATCATCAATATTGTAAGAGACCTTTAAGATCATCAAGTCCAACCATCAGTCCACTGTCACTGTAACCCCTAAACCACTAAACCACATCACCCAGTGTAGGTACAAAAATGCTGTTAGCGAGGATTTTCTTGTTATTTTTCTAAGTCCGCGAGAGACTTTTCTCTCTCACAGAAGAGGTAGCAGGGAATGTAAACACCCAAGCCACCTGCAACCTTGGAAAGTCTTGTTTATGGTATAGTAGAAAATATTTTGATAATGGATGTTTTAGGATTTTGGCCAATCACCCCCAAGGGGTGGCTGGTCCTTTGTCCAATTAGACTGTGAAGAAAAAGTCTATAAAAGAGTTTGTAAAATAATTAAATAAATCAATCTTGCTGCACAATTCCTGCCTGCTGGATCTTCTCCTCCTCCTCCTCCTCCCTATGGCTGCGGGACACGGTGATATACCGTAGGAACCAGGCCTGCGGTAATAACCCAGCACCAGATCTAGATTATTTTTGGACACCTCCAGGGATGGTGACTCCAACTCCTCCCTGGGCAACCTATTCCAATGCCTGGGCACCCTAAAAGAGAATTTTTTTTCCTAGTATCTAATCTGAATCTATTCTGTCTAAGCTGTGCATACTTCGTAGAATGCATACTTCCCTTATACTGGTTGACTTCCTTATTGAGAATAATTCCCCAAGCAAGGAATCTGGAGAAATCAAGTTCCTGTGGGTTTTTGCCTCATGACCAAGTCATATGGTGTTAAGCGTGCTCTAAGCTGCGGCTGAAAATTTCCATATGTACAAAATTTATAGTTTCTTTGTTAGCTCCACTCCTTTGATAAAGAAACCAGAAAGAATACCTTTGCATGTTTCACAAATCTGTAGAATTTGAGATATTTCGAAAAGTAAGTTTCTCTCAAACTAGACTTAAGTGTAACAGTGATCTCAGAACAGAAAGGTGGGGACAGACTGATTTACATCTGAGGAGTGGGATGGAATATTTTTTATCCGGGCCTAATGTTTATTTTCATGTATGTGCAAAAGTCTTGCTGATTTCAAAACCTGGGAAATAAGGATTTAGCTTCCTTATCTCCAAATTTAAGTTTACTGCAGAAGATGAAAAATGGCATTTCAATGCAAATACTCAGCAAAACATGGGAAAGTAACTTTAATTTAATAAGCAAATTATTTTCCTATTAATTAAATGTGTATTGATTGTTGCAAGAGCAATTATTACATTTAGCAAGTATGAGAGAGATTAATCTAGTTGCAATCTAATTAGTTTAGAATTGCATGGGCAATACAAATACATAATTGGAAGGAACTGCATTTCTAGGAAGCTAAGGATTTATTAATGAAAAATGTTCTGATTGTATGAGTATTTATTATAGAGTTCAGGGAATAACAGTTTTAAAAAACTGCTAGTCTACCTTCGCTCCAGAAAAGAATATACAGAAGAAGACACAAGACAGGTACCAGCCATGCTCACAGCCTGTGTTAGAACTACTTATGTTAAATTAATAAAACTCAGTTTCCTTACCACCAAAGGATAGAAATCCTGCTATATGAAAAAAGAACAAAACATTTGCAGGAGATGGACAAAGGAGAAAATGATTAAAGAGCTTCCATTAAAATATGGTGTGCCCTCTTGAAGTGTAGAGGCCATGTGGCAAAGAAAAGCACAGGACAGGTGGGATCTGGTCTGCTGTGGATGTGAGAAGCCTAAATAAAACAACCCACTGAGTATATTTGTGGAATGAGGACAAATGGCTCCTTTTCCCTCTATGCACACAGAGACTGCTCATGAAAAGCCTTACACTGTATTTCCTACATGTTATTAAATGAAAATGGTTTCCCTGGCAGGGCTGAATGATTTTTATACAGGGATTTTGGAGGAGATGGACCATAAATTTTAGCAATGCTGGGCAGTATTTTATAGCTCTATAGGCCAAATGAGGTTTGTGGGTCATTCTGAAGTTCTTGCTTGCTAAACAAGCAAGCAATGTGTTTACCTCTGTTGTAATTAATGGAAAAGGAATGATGAGATGTGTCTCACAAGATGCTTAGCATTTGATGAAGCATTATATTTAGAGCAAAACAAAAACAATCAATCAAGGAGAAAGGATAAATTAATCTTGTTGCTGCAAGACCATGCAGAAGGGGCTTAAAATGTCATTTAGTTCAGAAGAGCTGTAATTAAGCATTTAAGCTTTTTCAGGTGTACTCAGAACAGAATTAGTATTATAAGATACAAATTTTATTTTCTTGGTAGAATTAATCTAGCTTTCTGGCATCAGATGCAGTAGAAACAGAAATATAGATGTAAATAGGAAGAAAAAAAAAATTTTTAGAAAATTTAAGCACATTAATGAAAAGAAAGACTTCTCAGATACAGGGTATGGAGAAACAATGTATTTGTGAAAGATAAAATATAATAGATAATACTTGGAAAATAATTTACTTTGTCTGAGTCCTAAGGAAATTTTCTTCAAGATTTCATTTTCATTAGTGTTTTAAAGTCAATATCAGTTCATAAATCTTTCCAAAATATTTCACAGAAATTTGTTAGCCCTATTATTAGCTGTTGTCAGAGACTGAAATAGTTCATGTCTTAAATATTGACATAGTTTTGCTCATTATAACAAAGCTGTGTAAAGAAACTGCAACCAAAGAAACCCCCTTGGGAGAACTTTGCACTGTAAGTCAAACTGCTGAGATGAGATAAAGAGAAACCCATTCTTCAATCACCGAAGGCCTGGGGAGAAACAAACAAGGCTGAGGGAAAGGAATGCATTCACAAGAGAACCAAAAGCAACAGAGACACTTCCCTGTCTGGATTTGGGGTGGGGGAGACCACAGCCCACAGATGCCCCTCCCCCTCTGCAACTGAGGCTGGGGGGAAGAGGTTTCAGGTGTGTGGCATAACCTCTGGTCAGAGGCAGTGAACACCCATCCTCCCTTACACAAACTGGGCCAGCTATGAAACCCCCAGCCCCACAGGCCACACCCATGGGACATTCCCATGAGAGGCAGCTGAGGGGATGTCATAATCCATCAAAGACCCCCCAAAGTGCTCCCCAGTCATTTCTGAAGCCTTGCACCACAGCACTGCACATGATGCAAAAAACCCACAGTCTGTTTTAAGAGATAATGGCAAAGCCCTCCCCGCCCCTCCCCCCTCCCCCCCCCCCCAATGGAGGTGCCTGGGTTTTCCTACTTAGCCTGAGCATACAGTAACCCTTGGGATTCTATACTTTTCAGGGGTACCTTCACCACCAATAAGACCAGCTGGAGAGGATCAATGGAATGTCATTGGGATCCACAGATGGTGATATTTTTTTAATTCTGTCTTTGTCACTCTCTTTCTGTCCCCCCCACCTATTTTCTTTCTTTTTTCTCTCTCTCTCTCATATTTATTATCAAATAAAACCCATACTACTGACATTGGCATATGGTCTTGTTTTCAACCTAATTTGGGCAGATGCATTTCTAATAACCTTTAAAGCCAGATCCTGACAGCTGTCTCTCAGAACATATAACAGTAAAATGACTTGTCCAGGATCAGAGTGGATCAATAGTGTCATTGCTGAGGAAATCCCCTGAACTTGTTTTAGTTCTTTGCTTTTGTTACTAAGCTGTTTCCCATCAATTTCTGTGGATAAGACAATTCAAAGCCAGTCAAATAACTGTGCACATGTCATCTCTGCTTCTTTTTACTCTCTTCAAACACATTTATTTTGGCTAAATAGAATGAAACTCCATCTGTCTCCATTTGTTTGAGTTCTCTCTCCTTCATACTCTTCCCGATTAAATATTCCAGGTCATAGGCTTGCTGCAGATTACTGGCTCCCTGCCTCTGACTTTCTCCCCATTCACAGCTCCAGTGCTGTGAGAGCAGGGGGCAATTAGGCGCCTTTTGCAGCAGCTCTTCCATCCACTGAAGACACAGACTGTGCATTACTGGCTTTTAGAGTGAGAAACTCAGTAGTGTCCCCTGACCTATCACTCATTTGTCAGTGAAAGAAGCTGAAACAGCTGTTTCTCACAGGACAGCAAATGTATCAAGAAAACACTTTGTTGATATAGCCCCTGTACCTAGATGTGGCAAATAAAGGCTATTTTGGGTTGTCAAATATAAAATAACTTGTGTGTAGAGATTTGTAAAAAGCAAAGTTTGTTCTGCACAACTTCAATCTTTTCACTGTGCGGGGCCTAGGAAAAGTTGGTGTTCTTTTAGGTCAAGGAGATGTGATTTGCAATGTTTTCACTTAGGACAAACTTTGTGAAGGAAGGTAGGATCCCTCTGCTCTGAAACAGTTTCTGCTCTCCCTGTTTCCTTTCAGTTTTTTCCCAGTTTCTTCTATTTGTTCTTTTTTGTTGTTTATTATGCTAAAATAACTTTTAAAATTACTCAAAAATTTACATGCTTCTCCAGGTATGGACAGAGAGTGGTGGGCTTGCCAACGAATGTTGTACATGTGGGTTCTTGCATTTTTGTACTTCAGAAGTCAAACCAAGAGGAGGAGCAGAAAGTACTGCCTTTGAAATAGCTGTATTGTCATTGTTCTACTCATTACTGGGATACTCCTATTGTAAGTTAGACCTCAGAGCCATTTTCTTCCTTTCTTGTTTGATTGCATTTCCTTCTAGACATCTCTGGTCAAGGTAACACCTGCACGAGGAAAGTGCAATATTCTATGGCTGAGAAACCCAGAAGCAAACCATTCAAACATTCAAAATGTATGTATTTATAGCAAAATGGATAAGAGGGAATAGCTAGGCAAACTGCTGAATCCTAAATATACTGCAAAGTATTAACCCTAGCTAATGCACTATTAACAATCAAATACTGGGTATTCATAATATATTTCATTGAAAAACAAGAAAATGATCATGTGAGTGTCTGTTTTCAGGACAAAGTTTCAGTGAGGGAAACAATTTTTGAAATTTTGGGTATGTGTATAAATAGCAGGTTTAAAGAAATTCCATCTCAAACCTAATTGATGCTGTAAGATACGGTACAGTAATAAAAATGCATGTTGAATGTCTGTCCATCTGCAAAAATCCAGATCCAATTTTTGCACCATTTTAAAACAAAATCTCTTAAAACTGTTAACACAGAAGCAGTTTATTTGATTAATGTGTGGTTTTGCAAGCAAAAAGAACTGCAAAATTAGGGACAGAGATATGTGAATTTTACAATAGGAGTATCTTGTGAGGAGGTCAGAAACTGTTCTTTTGCATGTAGGTAGTCATCTTTTAGCTAATAATAACAAGGAAATGTATTTCCATTTCTGGTTTCCTGTAGGCAGAGTAGAATGCTGTGAACCAAGGTCATTATATCCTATACTACAGAAAACAGATTACAGGAATTCAGCTTCTTTCATCTGGGAGTTATTATAAAGTAGCTATTGACAAATGTGAAAACCTTAACCTTAAGAGATAAAGGGAGATAAACTGTGGGTTGAGATAAAGACAGTTTAACAGGTAAAGCATGCGGGCAAAACAAAACAAGGAATTAATTCACCACTTCCCATGGGCAGGCAGGTTTCAGCCATCCCAGAAAAGCAGAGCTCCTTCACATGTAGTGGTGACTTAGAGAGACAAACGGCCATCGGTCTGAACATCCCCCTCTTCCTCCTTATTCTCCAGTTTTATATGCTGAGCATCACACCATATGGAATGGGATATCCCATGGGCCAGTTGCAGTTGGCTGTCCAAGCTGTCTCCCCTCCCAATTACTTGTGCACCCCCAGCCTTCTTTGGGGTGGACTGAGAGGCAGAAAGTCCCTGACTCCATGTAAGCCCTCCTCAGCAATAATGAAAGCATCTCTGTACAATCAATAATCTTTGGATCACAATTGCAAAACACAGCCAGCGGCTAGCTACTATGAAGAAAATTAACTTTATGCCAGTCAAAACCCAGCACAGCAGCATAAGTGCTTTTTGATTAAGCCCATCACCTTTCAAGATTTCCTTGAGTAAAGCATATTAAGATTACGAAAGCTCTCTAAAGTAACACAGCCTATAAATCCTGAAGGTTTTCTCTGTTTTGGAGAACAGCTGAATACACAGAAATTTCAAGAACACATGGATGGTAGAATAAAGCTCAAAACATATGACATGCAGAAGAGTACATAGCAGAGCTATTCTAATCTGATGGGCCCCACAGCCTGGGAGCTGTAAGTGTATAGCTGGCAAGGAACACTGAAAAGGCATATGTCTGGTAATGGTTTTGGATCTCCCAATTTAGAAATGGCCAGTGCTGCCCATCATTTTCTCTGATAGTATGGGAAGTATTTGCAGGATTCAATCCATATCTCAAAAACTGAACGTTGATAAACTTTATTTGATCTCTCTTTTTTTTCCCCCTCCCTTACTACGGTTACTCTAATTCCCTTGTTGAAAGTAGTATCATGAGGCTTCAGACAGTAATGTGCAGTTAAAGTGTGTTCTGACTCACAGAGACAGACTTAAATTCTGGTTTTTGACCACCAGAAGTTAGTGTGCCACTCTTGCACTTGAAGCTGTCGGGGCTATAGGGCAGAAACATGTGGTAGCCTGTTAACCCCTTGATTCTGTGATGTTCCCCCCGTTCTCTCCCTAGTCCTGGCCACTCCCTCGGTTTCTCCCTATTTGCTCCTGTACCCCGCCCAGGGAGCGCCCTTGGGCCCCTGACAAAACCACCCCGCACTCAGATCACATTGTCTCTCTACCTCTGAACTGTCGCGGGGACAAGATGTGATTAAAGCCATCTCAAACCCTCATGAGAGACCCTTCTCTATCTTCTTTACCATCCACTGTGTTGTAACGCTGCTGGCTGCCGGATCCAGAAATGGACTCTGGGATGCGACTGATCGCATGGCCCTAGGAAACCCTTGCTGAGCTTTCAGGGAGCAGCAGCCTGCTAGACAGAGTCCAGCGGTTACAACAGAAACACTGATGAATTGATAAATAAAATGGGCAAATCCTTCAACTGTGGAGGGAAAACAGAATATACATACTTTTTAAAATATGTTTAGCTAAAGAGAGGCTCACAACATTTCATTTTGACACAGAAATTCCTGGATGTATTTGTTTGGGGTTGCTTGGTTTGTGGTTTTTAGCAACATGTTCAACTGTACAGAATAATTTTGTGTTGTATCCTTCTCAGAAAACAGTTTAGATAAGAAACAGAAAACATCAATATTTCATGTGTAGCTGTCACTGAATATTTGTGCAGCTTGTCTGAAGGGTGCAAAATAGTGAACTTATGAAAAATATGAAAATACCTAGAAAGATGCCATGGTAAGCAATGCAAAAGATGCTACTTAAAATCAAGAAAATACATGAAGGAGAATAAAGTAGACAAAAAGAATTTTATATTTTTACCTGAATATATCTGCAGTTCAAATAGTAATATTAGCATTTTAGAAAAATAAATGTGTAAAAGATACACCGTTAGTGAAATATGTAGGATATAGAGTGTATCTCCCTGTATTGTACTCTAACAACAGCATATACATACAGTAAAAGGCATTATCTATCACTGTATTTTAGGGTTTAATTTTAAGTGTTAGAGTGGGGGAGTAATTTTAAGGTATTTTTCAAAATGATTTGATGAAAATACAGCAGCTAGGTAACCTTCTGTCCCACAACTTACAAATAAAATGTAAAAATCAAATGAGTTGTAAAAACAAATAAGGTCTATTGATTTCTATAGTTATGGTCCTCATTCCTGCAAAAGAAAAAAGTGTCTTTTTTTTCCCCCATTCTAGATGCTATGTTAGAAATTGTTACTATAACACACATTGTTTTAGGTGAAACTGTTTATTTTTTCAGAGGACTTTTTACACTCTGAATGTAATCTGTAGTCTCTTTAGCTGACTTTACCAGCCGCCAGAAGAGCAACACACAGCATGATGTACCCTGCCATAGAGCTCATCACTACTTAAAGCTCCCATTTAGGCTAGTAAGGTTGTGGATGATCTCTTTTGAATGCTGTATATCTAGTCCATCACAAACATTCAGAATTTATTTTTTTTTAATATTCAGTTATGTTTTTTAGCAGAGCTATCTGCTGCCTTCATCCCTGCTTTTGACATGCAGCATGAACAAGGAGAGTATTTGTGATATTTTCTGCCAGACAAGTAGTTTTGAAAATAGATGCTGACTGGATAGCCAATGCAGCTAACAGATGGTCTTGTAACATGTTCTTTTGAATCATTAAAAAAGAAAAATAGATTCACTTGAGCTTTTTTCTCTCAGCAGACAAGCTCTATGACAAACAATAGAATCCTGCTGGTTCCTTAGTCAATTGTAAAAATACATTGTGCGTCTCTAGAAGACAAGGAGAAAGACAAATTTCCTAGGAAAAAGGGCTTGTAGTCTAACTCAGTGTTCCTGAGAAAGAATGCTGAAAATCATAGCCAGTGGTACACCTATGCTATTGAAATGCTGTGTTATTGCTTTTTCTTTACCTATTGTTTTTAAAACACTGATTTTTCCTAATCACAGCCTGCACACAATTAATCATTGTCAGGTGACAGATGGCAAAAGAGTTTGAAAACTGATCTCTTTATTGGGTTTGTTTTTGGGTATGCTCACATTTTCTATACTTTATTGCTTTTTCAGCCTTCAAAAATAGAACTAATACAAACCCACAATTTTTTCTTTTAAAACCTCACTCTCAATTGCTATTCATAGCCTGTGGCATTAAAAGCTACTTATTGTGCAGCAAACAGGATGGTAACATATCTGAATCAGCAAAAGAAAAAAAAAAAATACCTGAAACTCAGTTTTCCCATACTATGCCCATGAAGTGACCACCAAGCAATAGCCTTCTGCAAGTGTCTGATATACTGTGTTTTAGGAATGCTTTCTTTTCATTTTGCACAAGTGCCAGCAAGACCTTCAGTGACGAATTAGGTTTGTCATCTCTTTTCCTGCTTCATAAAGTCTTTGCTAAGTAAGCCTGTTCAGTTATTTAAGTGTGCTCAGACCTGGGTTCATGTTTGCCAAGACTCAATTTCTTGGTTATTTCTCAGTTAATTATTTAACTGTGGTTTAAGGAATGCAAAATTTAGGCTTTTACTTTTATATGCTTCTATTTTTAATAGAAGAAGTAGGAATTTTCAAAACTTTTAAAGTATGAAGATGGCATCTAGGCTTTAGTAAACAGGACTTTTAATAAACTTCAAACTGATCCTAAGGAGCTGGGTAACATTCAGTTGATAAAATCATCCATTTGTTAGCAGGTTATTAAAGATGTCATTTTCTAGGGGGAAAGGGCTCTTAAGAGGCACTATTTTAATAAGTCCCCTTATTCCTTCTCAGACTCAGTTAATGATCTTCATTCATGTATGAGCATAAATGAAATGCACAGTGCAATGTCAGTATTGATTGGCAGACTTGGCGTGTGAAGCTATTATGGGCACACAGTGAATTTACCCTCCAGAAACTCACTGGCATCTTTGCAGCCATAAGCAGCTTGATGAGGGCTAATGTGAGAAGGGATGAGGTCCCAGCATCTGTCCTTGATATATATCTATTGATTTCAAAATGGGAACAACAATGTCAGTTTGTTGTAGTGTGCTCTGTGTAGTAGATAAGGTACCACATTCTCTAGGGGGAGATGCAAGTCTCTTCCTCAATTAGTCATTCATTTTCTATAGGTTTCTTACTTGGTTCTGGAAACAAATTTTGATAGTGAAGTGGTTAGGAATGTAAATTCAATAAACAAAATTTTAACTTCAAGCAGTAGCAACTTCAGAACATGTTGGAGACATGCTTAGAACTTAATACTCAAAGCAGAGATATAAATATGAAAAATTTTCTATGAAAAGATGCAGATGCTACAAAAATGAAAGCTGCATCTCAGTGTTTCATTTTTAATAAACATAAAATATGTTTATTTTGTTTCCCTAAGAAAAAAAAGTTGTTTTAGTTAAGTCCCTAGTTCTGAAATGAAAATAATTTATTTTTGTGTGTGTTTGAAGATTGCCTCTTGTTTTGAAAGTACTTTGCACCTGTTAGGCAGATGAAAAAATACAAAATTTAAGTAAAATATCCATTTTAATTTTTAAAAATTATTATTTTATAAAAAATTATTGTTTCCCTCACATTGCAAACTGAGAAAATCTAACTCTGTAGAAATCCTTCTCAGGAAATCAAAAAAGTTAACTGGGCTTCTCCCACTTCCCCCCCTTCACAGTTTTCTTTATAGTAAAAACAATTGCATTATAGTAATAAGATATACTGGTATCTGTAATGTCTCCATTGTAAAAAAGAAACAAAACCCGAGTTTTTATTTCAGAATAGATAAATTCCATTTGCATCATTATGCAGATATGCTGCACATACTCGAATTAGGATTTAACAAGGCCTTTCAAAGTTTAGCTGGTTTCTAAACAGTAATTCACCATCCCAGCATTCCAGATCAGTACAGGTGTGGGGTTTTTTCCCATCATTACCTATGTCTTTATCCTGTTTTCCGTATCTGTCTGGCACTGAAAATATCAATATCTTTGACATAATAACTGCATTCTTCTATTTCATCATGAATTTCAGTAATTGTTTTGAAGGAGCAAAACGGATCTACTCTGTACTAGTTAAGAGTCCATAAAACAAATCCCAAAGCTACATTAGATTCAGCTCCCCTGTCTTTGTCTGAAGTTCATTCATTTCCCCTTCATGTTTAAGCTATGTCTTGGGGAGTGGGGAGGGAGAAAACCCAAAACACCACCTATATATGAAGATAATAAAACCCTTAATTACTAATCAGGGAGAAGATACTCTTGAAGGAGATGTAAGTGAAGAATAAATACTACACAATAATAAATGCACTAAATAATAACATTGTATAAGTAATTTGAGGAGAAAAGTAAACCACTGCTAGATAGTTGATCAAGGAGATTAATGATTTCTGTATTTTTCCTAAATATAATGAAAGTAATGTTAACATTTATCCAAAACATTTTTTCTTTTAGTGCCAGTTTGAACTGAGTTCAGTACCTTATATGTTGTACAAAATACATGCCATTAACCTTTGTCACTTCCTAGAAAATCAAAATAATTTTTATTCTTCTCACAACCTCTGCCAAATAATAGTTCTGCCACAGAAGTTTGCATATTATAGTCTTGGCCCCATTTCAGATGATTGACCCTAAAGAACTTTGCTTGGAGTGTATAATTTACCTAAGAACTTTCTACCATAGTTATTATGAAAAACCATAAGATCAATACTCAGATGACTAATTTTTGCAGAATTTCAGAATATTGTAACGTTTAAAGAAGCAGGATCTCTAATGCTTTCTAAAAAATAAAAATTTGCTAATGATTTAGATCTTTTATTCTTACAGTAAAGTGGTTTAAACTATTAGGAGATATTTTGACATACAATGTGAGAAAATTGTGAAGGAAAAGAACATACCCAAGAGGCAGCTCACTATTTGCTGAAAGTAACTAATGGGACAAATAAGACATTTCAGAGCATCTTATACTATTCTAGATACATCTCAGTTACCTGAATGTCATGTTAGTGCCAAAATAACATCTGTTCCTCACTCTTGTATAGTTCAATTTTGATTTGGGCTATACTACAAGCTGGAAGTTAAGAAAGTATACTAGTTTGAGAACAAACCAGTGAGAGGCACCAGGTCAGAATAATAATTCAATAGGAAAATTTAAAAAAAGCAGAAAACCCTGGTTCAAACTGACAGAGTCAGAATACAACCTGACACCCCATTAGTTGGGGTGGTGGTAGCAGTCCAATAAAATGGTGGCTGCAGTCCTCCTGAAGTGGTGGATGTGGTTCTGTTGAAGCAGTGATCCTGTAGAAAGGGGCTGCTCTTCCTCAGAAGGTGCAGTGGTGGCTATGTAGCTCCTGTCCTCTGGAAATCCAATGGAAAGGGTGTCTGTGGTCTTTGGAATCTCAAATTATATCCAGGATGGAATGCTTGGTTCCTCCTTCTGGGTGGAGCATCTCACAATGACATGATGAGTCCTGCGGCAAGGCATTGATGGGCCAATTAATGGAAGATAGTCCAGAGGGAGGAGGCAATGAAACACTGCCCCACCTCGTTTCGACAGCTCATGAGGATGGTAATAGAATACACTGCAACCCAGGACAGAAAGGCACCTAGTCCTGCCGTAACTGTGTTTGGAGGAGCTGTTTGGATTAGATTTTTACGCTACTCACGAAATCCACCTTGCCTCTTTCAGCTCTACCATCCCACACTGTGCATGTAATCTCAGTGGAGTAAAAGAGTATTAGGTGGTTGGGATGGCTCCTGTCATATCTCTCGGAGCAATTTGTGGTAGAGTAAGAGTTGTAGAGTACTCTGGGAGATCCTGCAGTTGCTTAATAATAATAAAGATAAGATGGCACAAATTATTTTCAGCTTTAATTATTGTTTCTGTTGGCAGTCTGGGAAATTAATATTAGTTCTTTCTATTTTGTGTTCTATATACATATTGAAAGTTCTGCCTCTTTCTTCGTGATGCACTGGTAGCTTTTGACAGGGGAAGCTATTACAGTCCTATTTACCACCAGATTTTCTGCCAGTTTTGCAAAATGAGGTTCAAATTCATACATGCTGAACTTCTTTAAGTACTCCCATAGCATATATTTAAATTCAGAGATAAACATTTCTTGTGAACCTTTGCAAAGGTTGATTCTGATTTCAGAATACATGTTATAATGCATGGAATTCATCCTCCGAGTCATTTCAGTTCTCCTCTATGAAGGCATAGATTTATTTTCAGAAGCTTTTATATGCTTTTTAAATATGCTTTTTAAATATGCTTTTTAAATACCATATTTTACTCCAAACACACCCCTCAAAAAACCTCACTTTCTAACATTTATGGGGAAATTAACATACTGAACAAAATAAAGCTAGAGTGCTAGAAAACTGTACTTTTATTTTTTAACAGGAAAAAACCCCATGATTATCTCCATGGAAAGAAATATTATAATGTTCTTATGATCATTGTTTTTCATTACTTAACATCTGTCCACATCTTATCCTTTCACTTTCATCTTAATCCATTCATTTTATTCTTGTTACATTCTTTCTTATTAAGAAGATGAGAGATTGCAATGAGAGATTACTCACTGCTGTGTTGTCCATATCAGTAGAGTGACAAACATCATGCCTGTCTGAATGCTAAATAACTTATCAAACCTGTGCTCCTGGTAAATGACTGAATATATATTCAGTTTACACCTCACAATTTTTGTATCAGCTAAGGCAGAAGTCCCACAGATGACAGCTTCATTCACTATGTAACCCTAATTTATCCCTTGAGCACTGTCCATCCTACACAAAATGAAATTAAGTGATTAAAAAGTGTATCAAAATGCATAGAGGCAAGGGGGCACAGGGAATTAAAAATGCAAAGTCAGTGTTAATTCTTGCATTTCTTCATTTTTCAGTCCTTGACTGCAGATTAATGATGTTTTAACAGAATTTTTACTTGTAACTTTTTATGTTAGTTAAAAAGGAAATTGAAAGAATCTCAGACTGGCTGTTTGGGACGACAGCACAGAGGCCCATTCAGAGTTGTAAAGTCAACAACTCAGACCATTTCTATTCAGCTAATGGATTTATAAGCAGTGGAATTTGCAAATTGTTGCTTTTCATGAAAATCAGTCACAAAAGGAAGATATGGCAGGTATTTCCCTAAGGGTTTCTGCATATTATTTGCTGATAGGAAATTGCTGTCTAATAACTGTCTAATAACAGTAGTATATATTCCAGATTTTCTGTGTATTCACTCACCTCTTCCTTTTGTTCCAGCTCTGGGTAGTCTAAGCTCTGTGAGTCTTATGAACTCCTGAATTCCTGTTCTGCTCCCTAACATGTAAGATTATTAATTTTACCAGTATTAATTGTAAGGTTATTAATTTTAATATGAATTCCCTCTGTCTGCTAATATTTTAGTCTGACCATGACTATGCATGCCAGGTGTGCAGTCCGCCTCTGATATCAAAAGGCTCTGACAGGGGTAAGACCAGACTCAAAATGTATATGTGACAGTCAGTATATGAATATATAGACAAAGGTAGAAAGGTACTTCCCACTTTATTTACAAAAGTAGTATAGTAAAGTGGAATGTTATGAACGTCTATCAGTATGGAATATGTAATAAATAGTGTTGCAGACTGTGGTGGGATGGCTGAGACTTCAGAGGAGTTTATAATCCAGGAAAAACACACCTACATGCACGGTTGTGGCACTGTTGGGAGCATCAGTATAGGACAAGTCAGAGAGATTTGGGCATAAGGTGGAATATTTTTTAATATTTTCAAAAAAATTCTATAATTCTTACATTCTTCATAATGCTTGCTAAACCTACATGTATTAAAAAGAGAAAAAGTTTATATTTTATGCCTTTCTACGTGCATTTGAATTATTTTCCCACTTTTTAATTCTGCTTTTGAAGCACGTTATCTGACCCGGCTGTCCAGTAGAATTATAGTTTAAATGAAAGCCCTGGTAATTTTTCATGGATCCCTGCAGGCTTTCAGCTAGAACTGAATGTGCTCATTGCAAGGTGCAATTGCTGTGTAGTCCATCAGCACAGTGACATTGGAAGCTGGTTTTAAGTTCTTTTTTAAACAAATTGTTACCTTGATTTAGAATCTATTGAATAAATGTTTGTAATCAATATCAGAATTTTCTCTGAAAATAGTCTGTTACTTACTCAGGAGCATAATAAATGTCTGCATGAATAGGCAATAGCCTGAAACTCCTAAAGGAAGAGACATGGCTTGACAGGATAACATTAAAAGAAAATTGAATCTAATTGCAATAATTAGGATGTCAACAAAATATTTTTAGATCTAGCCCTTCACTGAAGTAGTCTAAAATGTTGGAGCGAGGAAAGACAACATTTTTTGTTAAAATAATTATTGTTTTCCTGACCTATGTCTTGCTTTGTAGATTTTGAAGTATGTAATAGCCCTCAGGGAGTCAGTGCTATCGAAAAGTGTGAGTCTGAGGCCTCTAGAGATCTTGAAAGGAGTGAAAGACAGATGCCTCTTTGTACATTTGACTGTAATGCTGTTTAAAAGAAAATGCAATGTTTAAATGATCCCTGGTTGTCTTTTTGACATATTCTGATTGTAGTCAGCTCTGCAGGGAGATTTAGCTGTCTCTCCTGTCACATGGAAGACTGAGAACTGCATAGAAGTTAACAGAAGCCACAGATGAAATTTGCTTATACAATTACATGGTAAGTTCTGTTCAAAATAAAATATTGCATTCCATTTTCACTTTTAAAATCAAATTTCCATTCTGTTCCCGTCATGCCAGGCTGTGCTGATAACCACCCAGCTGGAGGCTGTTATCAATGGGAGCAGGTAAAAAACATTGACCCCAGAAATGGTCAAAAGCTTGGGACACTAAATATGTGAAAGTAAATATAATTCAAGAAGGATATTTAAAATGTGAAAAGTTGTAGGGGCTAAACTTGGGGTTAAACTTCAGATTTCCAGTAGGTGTATGTGAGGAAGTTTTCATAATAGTGAGAATTATTCTGTACTGTTTCTTGCCCTAGCGAAGATCCAGTACAATCGCCTCCTTGCACAGAAGTACAAAGACAGCACAAAATTTTTATTTTTGCAGGCTGTAGTGGTGATCCCACACTTCCAAAGTGTTGTAATAACAAAAGTATCATCTACATTTTCTTTTTGTATGTTGCATATTAGCTGAGTGTTAATTGGCCGAAGAATTTTCAAGATTTCTGCTGTTCAGTTGTGAACAAAATGGACAAAAGATGATGCTTGATGTTATTTTTATATGTCTATTTTAAGACTGAATTTGAATGAATGGGACACCCATCTCAGAAAGCCCCTAAGCTACTCACCATTGTGGTCTGTATAGGTCCATATGGGAAAGTAGCACTAAAACCTCACTCTGATCTTGTGTTTTTATTCCAAGCAGCTTCTGCTAGTTGGGTGTGTACATACTAATTTTTATTTGCTTCTCAAGGTCACAGAAGAGGTGTACATAGAACAATATGTACTTACTTATATAGTTAAAAAAATGGAAATCTAATAATATAGTTAAAAGTGTTTCTATCTTTCCTCTTTTAAAGGAATGTTTCTTTACAATTTTCTACATCATTATTTATTGATGACAATATTGAGTTAATATTCGTAACAGTATTGTAGATAGGTATTTTTCGATCTTAAATATGCTTAAGTCACCAATATAATTTAGAAGTTTATGTATTTTAGCTCAAGTTTTATATAGAATTTCTTTCCTTCAGAGATTAAATTTTACACAGTGGCCATGATGACAGCATTGTCTGCAAGGGCAGAGAGAAAACACTTTTCTCATGAGGAAAGCAATGAGTTATACAAACAGCTAAGGGCAGGATGGAAGAAAGACCATTAGTAAACTCACAAAGAAATTTGGGCTATGTGTCTCACCCTTCAGAAGAATTGCATCAGTCACCATGCACATCCCTGTTACCTAATAATTCATGATTGATTAACTCCATATAGCCTACCATCTTCAATGTTTGACTCAACGTTTTGTGGTTTTTTACAGGAGAAATTTGAGGCACAGGAAAAAAGTGCCTTTCAAAGTGATTTCTGTTAGCCAAGATTGTCAGCCAATAATTTTTTTAATGCAAAGAGGTTGAGCTGACTGTAAGGTGGAATTTTTCTGCATTAATTATAAGGCAGGTTAAATAGTGTCTGTTTTAGAATGGGTACAGCCTTTAGCTTATTGGAAAGCAGAGAGGTTCCAATTCTGCCTGTAAATGAAGGGAACTAGTGTTTGCCAATTAAATCAAGCAGCTGTTTCACAGACAGTATTGCTAATAGCTACCAACTAAACTCCAAGCTGTTACTCTGGATTGTTTAATGAACTGCTTTTAATACATAGTAAATGCTAACCTCTGTATCTCAATTTATTGAGCAAGAAGGGAGGGATATTTAAAGACACATCTCTCTTCAAAATTCTATAGCATTGTAGGAACTCTCTCTGCTAATGAAGCACAGGCATTTGAGACTCTTTTTTACACTATTTATAAGAATCCTGGAGAGAATAGTGCTACCTAAATTGTTTGTGACAGTGCATGACAAAATTGCCATGTTCTGATGCTATACAGTGACTGTAATTTTTTCTCTTAAGGAGATATTTTAGGCGAACTTGCTGCTTGTATTCTTCACTGTAAACTGCACAATACTGATGATAAAATCAAAATTTATCTTGCATTGGGCACACCAATGTATGCAGCAGTCTTGTGTGACAAATGAATAAAGGAATTGAAAACAATGCATGGATTTCAGCTATAAACAGGAATTCTATTGTGAATATTTTTTTCATGCAAGGCATAGTCTCTGGTATTTGTTCTCATCAGAAGGCCTTCTCTACATCTCAGCTCTACTCTGAGCATAAGCATAAGGAAACAAGGCATCAAAGCTATCTAACACTAAAACTAACTGGTTCAGAGAGAAATTGTGAGCTGGTAAAACTGCATGTAGGGAGAGCATCCTTAGTCCATTCCTTATTAATGCATGTTAAAAAGGTCTAAATATCTTGATTGACCCCACCTGCTTTCCACAAACACTGTTATATCAACCTAAGCAATTATTCTTGCTTGCTATATTTCTATGGCAAAATTTTGCTTTAACCATACAGAATCTAGAAGTAAATGGCATTTTTTTCTTTCTCAATTTAAAATCTCAAACAATTAAACAACGGTGAGAAAAATTAAAAGCTTTCAGTTTTTTCTTGTTATCTATGTCTTGGACATTCATTAAATGCCGCAAAAATGAAAATATAAATATCTCTTAGAAGGTGCCTCATTTTCTGTCCTCATTTCCAGCTTATATCTGTCACTAAAAGGAGAGAAAACAAACAAACAAAAAAAGATACAAGAAAAGAAGAATTAAGGAAATTTTCAAAGACCTGTTGCAATCAGCAATCTCTGTGTTTTTTTCTGTTACTATTTTATAAGTAAAACAGACCAGAAAAATTACATTTATAAGCCAGGGGGTGGTGGTAGTGGGGAAATAGCCACAAACCAAATACACAAAAACCAGAGATGGAAACTTCTGACTTTACAGATGGCTGTTTTTCTTAATTATATGGATAATAGTTTAGTAATACCTAATTGGTCATGCTTGACAAGTAATAGCAGTTTTTCTAAGACAAACAAATGTTCACATTTTTCATACTTAATCAGGGAGTTTATGTGCAAAAATGACCAAATGTATCATCTATTCTAAGACTCCTATGTTATTTTGTAATAAACCACCATCTGTACTTTGATTTTACAGAATCTGTGTGTGATGACCACAGAATCTAATTATATGGCAGATGGGTTTGGGGAAGAAACTAGATTTTTTTTTTTTTTTAATTTAAATAAACTACAAATGCTCACTTCATTAATTAGAAATGTCCCCAAAGCAAGTTTATTTTGATTTTATCTGACAGGTAGTGCCTTGAACACCCAATAACTGCCCTAGTCTTTCTTTTCTGTGTCATCCAAACTCACAGACATTTCTTGATGAGTGCATTCAGCTTGTGATAGTGTGTATTTCTTTCTGTGCTGTATATTTATATATTGGTTGATTATTTTCTGAGTTATTTAACTTTTAGTGCATAGGTTTGTGCATTATGGTTAAGAGATTAGTTTATTCATATTCTGAGAGCTTGGAAATGTATAGATTTTATTTTCTAGTTACTTGTCACAACTATGTAGATTTTGTTCTAGTGAGTAAATATGCCTGAAATAACTATTCTTTACTAACTTTTTTTGGTGTGCAGTTCTTTCACATCAATAGTATTTCTGGATTTTGTGTGTGACTAACATTACTTAGATATTAAAAAAAAAAAAAAATTAAAGAATTTAAAATATTTAATAATCAATTTAATAATTATAAAAATTGCAAACAAATAAATAATTTTAATATTCTTACATAAAATATTTTGGCAACATGCTACCAGATGGGGCTGTGCCAGGAGGGAGGGCTGCAGCACAGGGGTTTGTGACACAGCCGTGTCCTGTCTGCCCAAAGGTCAAATGTGGTCCTTCTCCCTTCCTCCTCAGAAGGGCTTCAGCCATGTCTCCAAGACAGACTGGGCAGGCACCACATAATACTCTGATTCTACCCAAGTGCAAGTTAAGAGCATTTAGGTAGGAAAGTAGTGAGGGATACTTAATGCAGTTCAATATCAGATCCTTACCCTATGTTCCACTAACTTCTCCATTTAGAAAAGGTCTTGGCTATCTCAAAGAAAATAATCTGAAAGACAACCTCTTCTCTTGCCCCACCTTCAGATCATGCCTTCATCAATTCCATGAAAAATGGAGTATTATCAGTGAAACTGGGAGGACATGCAGCTCACAGCTATTCTGAAAAAACATACAGTGACCTGAAAGCCACTTACATTCTCTCTCTACCCATTTTTTCTAGCTGTGGTGGGTTCCAGGCACCCACCAAAGCCACTCTCTCACTCCCTCTGAAACTAGATAGAGGAGAGAAAATATAAGACAGGGCTCAGGCAAGGACCAAGAGATATCATAAACTGGCTACTGTCATAGGCAAAAGAGGCTCAGCTTGGGGAAATTAATAGAATTTATTACCAATCAAAATCCAAACAGGATAATGAGAAGTAAAATAAATCTTAAAAAAAACTTTATCCCAACCCCTTCCTACTTCCCAGCTCTACCTCCTCTCTCCATCATGGGGTCCCTCCCAGAGGAGAGTGTTCTCCATGAGCTTCTCCAGCATGAGTCTATCCCATGGGCTACAGTTTTTCACAAACTGCTCCAACTTGGCTCCCTTTCCATGGGGTGCAGTCCTTCAGGCACAGCCTGCTCCAGCGTGGGTCACAAGTCCTTCTAGGAAACCTTCTCTAATGTGGGCTCCTCTCTCCAGGGGTCTGCAGGTCACTGCCAGAAACTTTTTCCAGTGTGGGTTTCCCATGGGTCCACAGCCTCCTCTCAGGCATCCACCTGCTCCTGTGGGGGTCTCCTCCACAGACTGAGGAGCTCTGTGGATCTCCATGGACTGCGAGGGCACAGCTGCTTCACCACGGGCTGCACCACAGGCTGCGGGGGAATCTCTGCTCCAGCACCTAGAGCACTTCCTCCCCCTCCTTCTCTGCAGACCTTGGTGTCTGAGAGTTATTTATCTCACATGTTCTCACCCCGGTCTTCTCTTGTCTCAATTACAGCTGCGCGATAACTTTTTTCTTCCCCTTCTTAAATATGTTATCACAGAGGCATTACCACAATTTCTGAATGGCCCAGCCTTGACCAGTAGTTGGTCCATCTTGGAGATGCCAGGGATTGGCTCTGTCAGATATGGAGGAAGCTTCCAGCAGCTTCTCAATGAAGTCACCCCTGTAGCCCCACTGCTACCAAAGCCTGGCCACACGAACCCAATACATTAACCTTTTTTCCTGACCACTCTGCCATTTAAGAGTTGTCCTGTCTAAGTTGCGCTCCTTAGGTTGCTTTGACCATGCTACACTCCAGAGCAATTTTACCATCTACTCTTCCTGCTTTCAGGAAGAGTAGATAATTAACTGGGATAGTGTTAACAAGATTCCATGTGATTAAAATTTGTGGTGAGCGGAGAGTCCCAAATGGGCATGGTCTTGGCCTGAATGGTCATAAGAATGTAATTTTTCTCTCCTGTCATGAGCTAATTTAAGCTGATTCAGATAGTGTGAAAAGGCAAGATCACAGTGGAAAAATATTTAACCATATTATGATTTGGGGCAACTTCCAGTTCAGCTGAGTTTAGACAAGCAGTACAGGCTACTGTAAGATGCAAGAGCATCTGCTTCCGCATCTCATGTTTTACATATTTTCTATTTTAGTAATTGTGGATATGAAGAAAAGATGAACACTGTCACTGGAAATATTCACAAAATACTTAAGATGATAGATGGAGATTTTTCATTCTGTTTTTCATTCTTTGGCTGTAGTTTTTATTTTTTTAATCTTTTCCCCCTTCTTCCTTTGGTTGGTTACTAATTTGCTGTTAGAATTGGGTTGGGTTAGTTGGATATTCACTATGATATTTCATTACTTTTGCTTCCAATCTCAGCTTGGATAAGGGAGTATAAATATGTGCAAAATGGAAATTGGCTGATAAAAAAATAAGTGTCTTGATTTGCTTGTTTTCTTGAAAGTTTTTAGACTTCAGTTTGGATTTGTTTCAAGTTATGGACTAGGATTTGTGTTTATTTTTATTGCATGAAAATTTATATATTTCTTGTTGATGTATGAATAAAAATAAAATGTGGAATGGGATATTATTAGAAAATATGCAACAATATAAACACAGCATATATAAAATTAAACATATAGACAAAATTTAAAGCAAATATTTTATTCCTTATACTGGGCAAAAATCTTCTAGAATTTTAATATATATGTGCATTGAACTTTCATAATGTGAAATTTAGTATTTCCCAAATTAAAAAGAAAAGTAGTAAATAAATATTAGCATAATAGGAAAGTAAAAGTAAAGCAGAAAGGAAAAAATCTGATACAGGTTATATGCCATATGCATATCATAGGCTGGTTCATATCTTGTCTGAAACTCATTAAGATAATTTGTCTTTTCTTCACACTTAAGTTGGATTTCAAATTTACAACCGTCATTTTCAAGTGTTCATTGTATTTCATTAGTAACTTGAAAGAGGTTTAAACTATTTAATCTTATCATTTTGAATCTTTGTGCATAGGCACACTCTTCTCAAGTGGATTAAAACCATTGAACATCACTTAGATAGTTATCAAAACTTGAATCACAGAGGAAAATGCCAGAGGAGAAAGCAAAAGCACTGTTGTGCTAACATACATTAGAAAAGCTTGAACATTAACAACTTGATAAAGATTGAGCAGATAACTTGAATTGTTGGATAGTGTGAGATTTAATAAGTAAAGGAAATCAGTGTGATTAATATCTATCATGGTTTGGAGAGGTGAATTCTGTTTAACACATTTAGGTTAGAATTTTCTGATGATCTTGTGTTGACACAAATGTTGATGGTGACTTCTTTAAACCATTTGAGATTTGTGGTACTCTTCCATGAGATTTTGATCAAAAAATTATCACCATAGAATATTAATAGACGTACCTTAAGTGCATTTTCCATAGGGATTATAACAGGAAATCTTATTCGAAGAATGTGTTTCCAGTTAGATCCTTCAACAGTCTATTCTTAGCCCCAGTATATACATCTTCCACACTGATTTAAAAAAATATAAATAAAATTAATTACAGGTAATGTATATTCATCTATGAATAAAAATAAGTATGTACCAGATGAACTATATTCTTTGGTAATATAGATGCAATTAAACAATATGATCAAAACCCAAGTATCTTAAAAAATTACAAGCAGCCATTTTTGTGTGATAGGGACAGTTACAGAAAATAAGTGAGTTAGGACATTACGTATTTATGTATATATGTGTATGTGAGTAATCATTATATATATAATGAAATAAGATGTAGCTAGCTCCGATGATCTTTAGGAGTACAAACAGGGGCTTCTCAGGTGGAAAACAACAGATAAAGATATTTTATTGTACATTACAGATATGACAATTACTAAAGGGTTCATGAATGTCCAACATCCACAGTCTTGAAATGAGATTGCAAAATTAAAAAGAGAATTATAGGAAAAACCTTTAAGACCTGGAGAGAAAAAAAAAAAAGCCTTAGTGCCTGTGTGCCTGTGTTTAGATCTGTTTATTATTGCAAAGGGTTATGTTTAGCCTTGATCAGCAAATACAAAAAATATTGACATCCTTATGGGTGGAAACTTCTTGAAGAGGTTTCTGACAGTCAGGGATTTGAGGGCAGGGTAATGAAAGACTTAACATGGTCTATGGATGATCTACTTTTTGGGAGATGACACTAGCTAAATTAAAACTAGAAATCAACAATTATTTATCCACAGTGAGAAAGACTAATCTGGAATAAACCAGAAATTCATTGAAACATTTTGAACCCTTCAAGACCTAGCTTATTTCTAAAGTATAGTCTCAAGGTCAAATAGAATTTGTCAGATACATAGAAAAAGTTGTGTGATGCACCTCAGTGATGTTAAGATTTTCAGGTCCTGATTGATGTTCATTCTGAGTTGGTAAAATAAAAACACCACAAAACCCCATCATGCAATTTTGTGAAAACATTATATTAGAAGGAAGCACAGATATACTCATAACGTAAACAAGATATAATAGGCTTCTGTTTTTCTCATGAGCTTTGAAAAAAAATGAAAGAAGTACCTTAGAAGCACAAAGTGAAAGTACAACTGCAGTTCAGAATCAAAATTGTACTGAGCACAAAAAACCCCCCAAACCCCTAAGTCTGGAAAGGAAGTAGTCTTAATGAAAAACACTCTAGGTTAGTAGCAAATTATATTTTGCAATGAGCAAGTATTTATGGACTTGAAATGCATTTTTGTTTCCTTGAAGGGATCTCTTAATTTCCAGCTTGTTGTTTGAAAAAGCTATTTATACAAAAGGTCTTTGGTACTTACTTATCCTGGTATTTTGATTTGACAGAAATAAATAGCAGCTAAAGATTTTTAAATGAAATATTTCCTGAGACAGGTAATATAAAAAATGCATTAATATACTCTTTCATTCTTGCCATCGCTGCTTGATCCTGGCAATCTTAGAGAATAAAGGATGAGATCCTTCTTGGAGCCCCTCAGAGGTGCAGTAAAAAGTCCCACAGCATAGAGAGGTGGCGCAAGCCGAGGCTGCCAATTGTACAGCAGCAGACCAGAGCCCACACACCTGTTTCTGAGACACTCATGAAGTGATTTGAGCAGACAAGAAATGAAGCAGGGTTAAGTCTCCCTGATTTCATCAGTAGCATTCAACTAATTCAACACAATTTTCTTTCTTAAAAATAAATTTAAAAATATTTTCTACAGAAAAGATACTGTACTTGCATTACCTGTACACTGAAACTGGGCAAAGTCCACACCAATTGCAGGTGAGATTTTCCTCATGGAGCTTCTTTGTTCCTCGGTTGTTGACTGTTCAAGTGCTGCTCACTAAAAGAACTCTGTGTCTGTACTCCACTGTATTTAAGCAGTCTTTTGACAGTTTTTCATCATTTCATGAAAGAAAAGAGCAGCAGTCACTGCCTTTCCTTTGATCTATTCATACTGGCCTCACTGTTACTCCTATTGCTATTCATATTGCTATTCACGTCATGTTTTATTTTGAAATATTTTAATTTATCCACAGAATCAGAAGCTTCAGAGATGACAATGACCCCCAAACGAGATCAGTGGTCAGAGCAACACAGAAGATCTACAAAAAGACCTCTCTGATCCAAATCTCCTTGAGCTCCATTACAAAGCTAACAGCCCCTGCCTTCAGCAGTCGAGGATTCTCAGCAATGTTTCATCATGCTTTGTGCTGAATACGGAACTTCTTTGAGGATCCCAACACTAAACTTCCTTCAATGGGTCATTCCTTGTGCTCTCACACTAGAGGATATAAAATTCAGTCAGTACTGATTACATGGTTGCACCATGGATCTCATGCACAGTAGCAGCTGCTTCACATATTTGTCAGTGAAAAAAGTTAGTGATATGAAAGCTTGCAGGTTACCTCTGTTTTTAGGGTTGCCATATTCTGTTTCGGATTTTCCCTACTCTGACATAAATTATTCTAGATTAAGATGTCTTTACGTTTCATATGTATCTTAAATATCAACTTCTCCTGCTGATAGTGTTAATTTTATACTCCCAACTGTTTTTTTCATGCTGAGAGATTTTCCTGTGCTTCTTAAACCCTCCACACAGTGTACCATGAGATCATGCCTAAAAGTGTCTCCCGTTTTTTGAATGTTGTAATCATACAAGTTAAGAGATGCCATTATTTCTGGCAAAATTTTTATTTCTTTAGAGAGTAAATAATAAAAAAGATTAGACATCCCTGGCAGATTTTTAATGCCTCATTGTCTTCGAAGTTTCCCTGAGTTCCCTGGAGCAGTAATAGATCACTCAGGTGGATCTCTTCCCACTAATGGAAGCATGACAGGCCACTGCCACTGATACAGCCATTTTTCTGTGGCTGTTCAGTGTCAACAAACACGACTGACAAGAACTTGGGAAGAAAAGGTTTCTTAGCTTGAGTATTTTTTAGAGTGGGATTCTGTTGCCTAGGCATAAATGAGCAGTGAGTGACATGGTAGGAACTCTGGGGTGTCCAAGACATCCATGTCAGTCTGGCCAAAGTGTCACGGGGCTGACAAGAAACCTGCATCCTTAACCAGGATACATAGAGTCCAAGCAGAATGCACTCTATGATACCAGAATCAACCATGAATATTTTCTGGGTTCATATAAAATATATAGGTTGGTATAAAAATTTTTATTCTATTCTCGGGGGTTTTTTCCTACAGTTTTTCCATTTCTATAAGGTCTCTATTACTCTGTGCACAAAATTGAAGTCTTAAGTTTAACAAAAAATCAAAACACCAAAGCCAACAAATTCTGGGCTTCTCCTACCCCTATATAGGATGTTCAAGATTCCAGAAATTTCAGAATCAAAGAAAATATATTATGAAAGGTATTTTCCTTTGTAAACCACAGAAATATGTGCTATCACAGGTCTGAATTTTTAACTATTATGAACTCCTCGATTTTTAAAAGTCAACCGATGGCTACCAAGAGTTTATTATTTCCAAAAAATCTGAATATAATTTCTTTGTACAGGATTCCCATTAATATGCTCAGGTCTTACTTCTATGAGCACTGTTATCTTGTAAAAACCTAGCAGGTGATACTATAAAAGCTGCTCACAGATGATTATAACAAACTTTTTTATCCTGTTCTATTTTTTTAAACCAATATTTTAAAGAGAACTTGTCTTGTACCAAAAGTTTCCCTTCTGCAAATTTTCAAATCTTGTTAAAAATTAAGTTCTGAATTCTCCTAATCAGAAAGTATGTACTATCCTATATATTTTTTACATAATATAAAGAAAAATTAATGAACCAGACATAATCTGAAATATCATCAATTGTTTTGATGATATTTTCATACATCATTTTGTACTTTCATATATCACTTTGCACTTTCCAATATTATTTGTACCTTCAAACATATATTGTGCATTTTTGCAGGCGAAGGTTCAGGGTCATTCTGAAATTCTGCTCTTCTGTTCTGCATAGCACAGAATTTATGTAGTGAATAGTTCCCTCTTGCTAACTACAGTAATTTATTTTCAACATTTCTGTCATGTAAATCCTGGTTCAAACTTATTTGTAAGAGAGAAACTGAATGTTAGAAATATATTTTGATGTAGTATATCGGCATAAGATGGGAGCTGAATGTGTGCCTGGATTTTAAATCTCTGAATGCCTACTTAATAAGGTAATTTGGACAAGGTTTGTTTCTCACTAATGGCTTGTGCCAGCCTAGCACAATGTGTCCTGGTTGTTGGCTTGGTTGTGAAGGTGCTGCTGCAATACAAATATGTGATAATAAAAGATACTCATCCTGCTGAACTTAACCTGTAACATCCCATTTCTCCAGCAACAAGGCCAAGCTCTTCTGCACTAAATCAATTCTTTTTCTCATTTGAACCTTCTTAAAATTCCACATGCGGGTTTCCAGCTAAGTCATTACAAGGACATATCCCAGAGTTTTAGTCATTTGAAGCAGCACAAGGAAATAAGTGGAAGATTGATACTTGCACTGATGTATTTTTATTTACTGATCTTCTGTTTAGTGCACTTAATTTATGTCAGATTAATCACTTGAAGTCTTTTCAAAGATCAAGTGGGTAAAATGTCATAGCATTAAGCATAAGTATCCATTTCTTTCCTAAAGGTCTTCTTGTCCCTAGGTACATGCGTGTAGAAGGCTCTTGGGGAAGAGCACATATATTATTACAGACTCTTGTTGTTTGATTTTTATAATATTCCAATCTTGTTTTTGTCTGGATTCAATTTACAGAAGTGAAGATTAGCTCTTTTATTTAAAAGAAAGATTGCTGAGATTAACAGTTGAAAAAGAAGCATCTGTATCTATGCAGTTGAAAATGTAGTTGTTATTTTTTCCAATCAGCAAGATTGAAGTCACCAGGTGGTGCTATTACATAGTATTGCAATACCTCCTTCTGTAATTTGTTTAATTTTTTTTTTAGAAAATGTTGAATAATCCCTTTGCCTAACAGTTGAGAGATGCTAAAGGGCACATTGACCTGTGACTTTTATCTTGGGAGTAGAAGGACCTTGTGGGAGGTGGGAATAGGTGGCTAAGGTTGTTTTCCTCTAAAACACTATAGTTTGCATTCTGGCTGTGGTAGACTTTGTTCCTGGTCTGAAATAATACATAACTTATATGACCTGCAGTGTATTTTATGGCCCCTTGAACCGTAAGGAAAACAAAATAAAACTTCGAAGGGCATCCAAAATTATGTCAGGAAGAGAAAACAGACGTCAGGAGGGATAACTATGCTACTGTTTGTATGGAGAATATTATCATGACTTTGAGGGGATGTTACTTCTTTAAGAAAAAGTCTTCATGATTAGTTTCCATCTCCATTGGATTAAATTGGAGACAATAAACATTAGAGTAACTATTAATTGAGGTGACATTGATTTAGATTTTTATCAGCAGAACCAGTGGAAATCCTATAAATGTAAGTTGAAAAAAATAAAAAGGGAGAAAGGTAAATAGTCATTATCTGCCAGTACGTGTGGTGGCATAATAGTGATAAAGAAAAATACCCAAATGGAAAGGTAGCCATCTGGAGTTTAAGAGAATAATGATTCAATCTGCTTCCAAAGATTCAGCAATTTTAACATAAAAAGTCTTGTTAGAGACTAAGATGAGACTCTTTTATCACCCTGTACATGGAACGTGGATGGTGTTGCTTATCTCACCTCATTAGCATTTTAAGTAATTGGAAAGACAACTGTGTAAAGAGAATCTGATGAGGGGAGTAGGGGAAAAGCTTTCCTGGTAGCTATTGATATTTATTTATATAGTTCATACAGGTATGTGCATTTATTTTTTCCAGGATAGGCTTCATTTTTGAAATGACTCCTGATGCTGATTTTCTTCCTTTGGTGGGGTTTAACTACCGCATGATGTCTCTATAAATTGAATGCAATCACTTTTAAGAATATCAAGAATTAGTGGTGTAGCTGCATGATGATCAATATGAATAATGTCCCCCTTTTCTGCCAGTTTTTAAGTAATTTCTCTAATGGTGGTGACTTTGGCAGGACTGAGAAAAATAGCTTACTTATACAAAGTCTTTTATTTTATATCTAAACCATATCTGAAATACCATTCAGTTAAGCTTTAGAAATAGACATTTATTTCTGCTTGAAATATAATTTCAAAATGTCCCAAAATAATTCTAGGTCTGTAACAAATGTGTACATCAGAAAGAAAGGGAACAGATACATTTTCTACTTTCCAGAATGGTGTTTTTGTTCTCTTTTACTAACAAGTTATGATAAAGCTCCATAGTTAATGCAATTTAGGACATGGCTGTCTTGGATGGACTGGGATATGGGTCCAAATTAAAGCTGTTCTTGAGAGAAATCACTTTTCTTTTTAATTTGTCTGACCTAATAAACAACTTCTCATATGAATAATAGTAAATAGAATTGGTTACTGCTATCTTTAACAGTTTAATATTGTCTTTCATGTATACAGTGTTGAAGAAGAAAATAATTCATGGATTGTATTTCTGTGTTACGCTAGATTACTCACTAAAATATACTTTTAATAGTTCATATCATTTTCATTAACCTCTTGATACTCTATTCATCTCCATTAGAATAATATCATACAATCAAACCAGTAGAAAAACACAGACTATTTTAGAGGCAGAAATCAGTAGGAGGCCATGTAAGAAAAAACCCAGATTTTAATAAGATTAAATCTTCAGCTTTTTTCTTTTTTCTCTTCTCCAATTTCCTCTGCCTGAGCATTTCTTGCTATTAATTGCATTTCTATACTGTCTTCCATTCTGCTCTACTTCATTAATATGAGGAACTTCAAAACAGGCTCATGGGTGCAATGCTAAAAGCTTCATAGAAGATATGAGAAGCAGCACAGTAACATTGTTGAGTAACATTTATCTAACACTGAAATTTACTGTGTTGTTAGTGTGCTGCTATCATTAGACCTTTCCTATTTCCATCCCTGCATTTACATCACAAAAACTGAATAAGTTCTCTAGATCCTAGAGAATATTTCTGTTTTAATGATTAAGTCATTAGTTTATTTATAAAACTAACACATCACTAGTTTTCAAAATGCCATCTTTATTTTGAACTTTATGCCTGAGTTATATGGTGCAACACTTTGTTCTGAACCTTGATGATGTGTGACTCCGAAATCATATTCTACAAGGATTTTAATAAGGAGGAGGTTGGCAAAGTGAGACTGTATCACAAAAAAAGGAATGCTTGCTGAATAGGAGAACAGTTCTATTTATACACATACTGTTTGAACACAGAAAATGTGTACGATTACATACCTCCTTTGCTGATTTATTTCTTTATTTTAATCTCTAGATAAATACAAACTTCAAGATGCCGAAAATATGTTTTTTCAGCCTAAGAACATTTGGGAGACTTGTTCTTCTGGGAAGAAGAAAATAAGATTAAATATAAGAATAGTCTTTTATAGAATAACTCGTGGGTTACTTGAAATTTCTCCCTACCCTAAGAGAACAAAGAGGACTTGAGCTGACTTTTGTGCTTAAGGCACATCTAGAAGATATCTCTTCTAGAGACACCTAGAAGAAAGGAGGTGTCCCTTGAAAGAGGGATTTTGAAAGTCTGCTTTTTCTCTCTTGATATGCAAGATTTCCTCCTGAAGTGAGTGGAAGTTTTAAGTGTGTACAGAATGGAAAAGCAATAGCAAGGTTAAAAGAAGATCCAGCTGTAAACCACGAAAATTTGGGAAGCAGTGAGGGCAGTAAGACCCCAGGCTAATGCCATGGAAATTAAAATATATTTATGTGTAACCCCTACAGGAAGCAATAGAAGTTTACATGTGGTGAAGTTTATTTTCTCTAGTATATTAACTCTGTTCTCATTGCTAAAGAATTCCTGCTTTTTACTGAATGGCAAAACAGACTGTGTTTTGTTGTTGAAAAAACCCACCTCAGTATTTTTAAAATTATTTTTAGAATAAATTATCCTCCACCTCTCTCACCAATTTGTAATGCAAATTTTTCCAGTCAGTTTATAATTTTAGGAATCTAATCCTGAAAAGGATATCCAAATTTAAATAACTAAATAAGATTAATACCATCCATGATTATTTTCTACCTCTAAAGAATTTACTTTCCCTAATTATAGCTACAGCTACTATTAAGAGACATTTTCAGGAAATCAGAAATAGGCTAGTAGGACATGCAGAGCGTCTAGATGAAGAAGGAAGATAATTAATTCAGATTAATACTATTAGTAAAATCTCTAAATATACCAAGATGTTTACTTTTCCATTTAGAGGACGGATACAGAAAGTAAGTGGTTTTCCACATATCACCCAGAGTAGTTTTAATCCACATTCCCTGGACTAAATTTGGTCTCCTATAATTTCCATTCTTTCCTCTAATTTGTGATATCCCAAATGAATCTCCCAGTTCCTGAACCTTCTCCTTGCAACTGAATCTTGCTTCTGGAATGAGCTCAGTGTTTTGCCAGCCCACTTTCCTGAGACCTCTCACCTGCTGTAGTTCACATTTACAAAATGAAGGTCTCAGACACCAGCGAACCCAAAATTCTCAAAATTTATCTTTCCTGATCAGTGTTTTGTCGCTCCTTTCTTAAATACTGCAGAGATGAGCAGGTCTCTTTTGTAAGAGGAATGGGATGGGGGAAAAGTATTTTAACCATGTTTTCTTAACATATAAATGGCAACTAGAGTGCATATGCACATCTGCATTTAGCAACATATTTTAATATAATCTAACATGTTAATAATTTCATTAAAATCTGAAAATGTTCTAATAGAATCTTAACTTCTAAGGCCTCTGAATGACGTCTCTACAGCTGTAATTTTATGTGTGTCTTTAATCTTCTAAACAGCTTTAAAACGAGCACTTCACTGATTATAAACTACAACACATTTATGCATTTTTTTGAATTAAATAACGTGGTGTGGGGTTTTTTTGTAGTAGGAACAAGACATTTTCTGAAAGAATAAAATAACTTTTTAACTTTATAATCTCAGATTATACAATAAAGTAGGATTTCTTCTAGCAATGAGAGACACCAGCTCGGTGTACATTTATTTGTATTGATGATTATTTATCAAGGCTAGACTTTTCTGAGAATACCAAGACATTGGGCTATCAGCTATGAAGTTAATCTCTGTTGAGATAATAAAACCATTTAATTAGCCATATTAATACAGTTAGAAGCATATTCATAACTGTTTTATATTACTAGAAAAAGAAAAGGTACTACTTGCTTATTGAATCACAATTCTGTTCAGTATTAATTTGTTATGTGGGAAAAAGAAGATCTTTAAAAAAACAGAAAAGAAATGAAAAGTTCCCCATAGATTTAGCCTGAACTACTAAATAAAAAGAATTAGGCAATAGATACAATCTAAGAAAGTTAATTGATAATGGCTCACATTTTTCAGCAGATAAAGCACAATTGATTTCATAAACAGTAGAATCATATTACTAAGATATGATGTATACTATAACATTTCTGAGCTAGAGAAAAATAACTAAATAATAAGTATTAAACTAAAAGAAAACCATAAAAAAGGGAGCTCTTAAGAGTAGTTACAATAACAAAACAGATGACAGACAACATTATGCATGTTAGCAAAGACCAATCAATTTATGTTCTTGAGTCTACTTTCAAGGACATCACATCAAGAGCATCTCACAGAACAAAAAACAATCTCCTGATAGTAGTCCTTTCCCTGGAGGGAACTGATATCTAAACCAGCAGAAGTATTTGTGAAAAACAAAAGAATTTACCATACAAACCAAAATTGGGCAAGGAGAAAAAATCAGAGTGATGACTTTAGATAATTAGTGAAATACTGTTGTCCTAAATCTAGAAGGAGTTTTATGGGCTGCTTCATCAGGCTTACCCAGCTAATTAGGAATTTAGGATCCAGTCTGAAATATCTGTAGAAAAATTGTTTAGGGGTCAGACACTCCAGTAATTGTATGCATAATATATTAAATAACTAATAACTAATAATAATAATAATAGTAATTTAAAATAATTAAATTAAATTATCTTTTTGTTTGAAATTTTTTACTAGAATAAATATCCAGTTGTTGTTTTGTCTTTCTTTCAAGCATATTTGAAATATGAAGATCTTCTTTGAAATGTGAAGATCTTCAGAGAAATAAAGCCATTCTCTTTTTTTCATCAAGTAGGGGTGGTCTGTGTACTGAAGCACACAAGCTGTTTTCATGTTCTCTCAAGTAAATCATAATGTGATGGGTGAAACAGCAGGTCTTCATAATTGCCATAGTGAAAATAATTTGTCATCTGAACACAACTCCATTTAGGGAGCTCAAACTACTTACTGCATTTTTATCTCATCAGAAGAAAAACCTGAGGAGATATATGGATGTCTCTGCTACATTCAGGTTTGCCTGGATGTAGTCTCGCTTCTGACCATTTCCTTTGACTTTTATGTATATTGATGAATTAGTAGGTCACATTTTTCAGAATTATTGAGTAGCCTTAAAAACAAGTTTCAGCTGACTTCTATGACTTGAAAGAGGAATAGGTTTTATCTCCTTCAGACCTACTTTAACTCTGACTTTCATGAAAAACAAGATTTTTGGGGTATCATTTCACTTTAGAAACAAGATGAATTAATCAGGATATAATATGGATGTAGTTTTCTGAAGAGACCTTATAGCACTCTTCAGTGCTTTCAGGGGCTACAAGAGTGCTGGAGAAGGACTTTTTACAGGGGCATGTAGTGACAGGGCAAGGGGAATGGCTTTGAAATGACAGAGGGCAGGTTTACATTAGATATAAGGAAGAAATTCTTTACTGTGAGGGTAGTGAGGCCCTGGCACAGGTTTCCCAGAGAAGTTGTGGATGCCCCATCCCTGGGAGTGTTCAAGACCAGGCTGGATGGGGCTCTGAGCAGCCTGATCTAGTGGAAGGTGTCCCGGCTCATGGCAGAGGAGATGGAATGAGATGGTCTTTAAGGTCCCTTACGAAATCCAAGCCATTCTATGATTCTGTAGACATGCTAGAGCTTAAAAAGGAAATGGAGAAGAAAGGACTGTCTTTCTGTCTTAAAGAATTTCAGCATTCATCTGGACTCACGAGATTGAGATATCTTCTCTTGAATTACCGTAAAGTAATGAGTAGGGCCATCTAATCAGTTTACAAATCTAGATCCAAACACTCTTCTCAAAACAAATGGTGAGGAGGAGTTTGAGAATGGGGACAGATTGCAGAAAAAGCTTTCCACTAAGGCATTCAAAAGTTATACCTAGCCTCAAGTTTCAATTTATTACTTTAATGTTCTAACTGGGACTATTCAGTTTTGGTTTCAAGAAGACTGCCATCTGGCTTACTCAGAACATAGGCAGGATGTGCTCATGTCTGCATGTCAGCGTCTACATACCTGGACATCTTGAGATTGTCATCCTATGTCATTTTTGGCAAGTGCAGCTTTTCAGCACCATTAGTGAGCTTGCTGAATGAGTACTGCAGGAGCACGCCCAGGATCAGTGGTATGGCATTAATCCTTTGCAGAGACCAGCTCCTGGAGCCAAGAACATGGAGCTATCTTGTTTAAATCTTTATTTTGAATCTTTAAGCAAGATTTATCTAGTGCAGGACACTATACCTGCATCCTGACTCTGTGTGAACTTTACAGCATATATTTGATTTCAGCACGTAGTGGGAAGGTATACACTGGAAGAACTGACTTCCATTTTATAGTTCCTAAGGGATGTGAAACATTAATGCTCTCCAAAGCTTCAAGAGGCTTTGAAGTGCTCAATAACTTCTGTATTGTGCTGTTAATATTAACTCCACAGGGATGGATTAGTCATTCAGAACCAGTTAAGATTTTGTGTACTATGTGTTTGTTTCCTTTTAGGAAATATTTACTTGTACTTTTCATATATCATCATATATAAATACATAAGAAAAAAAAAGACAGATATAACTTTCAGATCCTGTGGTCATAGACATATTATTTGAAAGATTAGAAAGTATTTACTGTCTGTTAATTCTCATTTATATTGGCTGGGTTTTCAGGATAATTTGCATTCTATATTGCAAATACTCCGTTAGGAATTACTTTGATGATAAAATTTAAAATAGGATCAGCAAACTCAAAAATGCATACTGATAAAAATTGGGTTTAATTTAATTAGAACTGTATAAGCTAAAAATATCTATATTGATATGTGCTTACATTGAGATATGCTATTGAGTTATGGGTCACTGTCTTTTAACTTGTTTCAGTCACTTAGCTCTCTTAAAGTCCCACTAAGATAGAAATACTGAGAAAGCAGATTGCTTATAATTAAAGCAGAAATCAAGAAAGAGAATACATGTATCTTTTAAATTTAATGTTATCTAGTTTCCAAGATGTCATTGCAATATTACTGCATTGTATATCAATGAGATATTATACAAGGCACATCTGAAGAAGTGAAAATTACCTGACCTCACAGGATAAAAAGGTACCAGAAATGAGATATGCTTCAAATGTCAAAAAAAAAAAAAAAAAGCTACATTTACAAAACCTGAGCAACATCTTAACTCAGGATTTTCTTGGGTTTTATTTTTATTATGTGTTTTTTTATTATTATTTCATAGGAGGAAAAAAAATAATACGTTATTGCAAAACAATCTCCAGAACTTAAAGTAGTTTTGCTAATGTAAGTAGATGTTCTTGCTAAGGGGTGCTTACAGCTTCCTCTGTGACCTGATAGAACCTATCAGCTGGCCAGTTCGAATATGGACAATTCTTTAAGCCACTTAAAGTTGTGACTGCCTCTGTGATCCACACTTAAGAATAGACAACCCCCCCCCCCCAGCTCTGTCTCGTTTCTGGTGCTGGGACAGGTGGCTGCAGGCCCTGTGTGGGGGCCAGCGGGCCTGGCCAGGCCCTGCTTGGGCCAGGCCGGGCTGGGCCACGGCCATCCTGGAGCTGATGGGCCCTGTTCCACCCATGGAACCACCCCCACAGCCCTGCTATGGGCAGCCAGAGCAGCCCGGCTCCCCCTCTCCAGTGCGGCCAAAATTCAGCTGAAGCTGCCCTGCTGTCCAGCAAAAGATCATGTGACCAACAGTGATAAGCGAAGTTCCAGCTGCAAGGCCCGGGTGAGATTAACCCTTTTAGTGCTGTGAAGAGCTGAAAACCTGAGGGAGTAGAAAGAGGAGATGCTTAATGCTGAAATTCTCTTGTAAAGCTATGATATATCAGAGTATTCCATTGTAATTTCATGAAGGCATGGGGGGTGGAGCGTCCAACTTGTACTTGTGAGCAAAGGCACCTGCACTGAGATAGGCAGATGCTGAAGCAGCTGTAATTTCATGAGAAGTTTGGACAGGGAGAGATGGAAGCGATGAGGACTTTTGCTCCAAATGGAAAAGGAGAAAACCTCAGTTCCTAGAGATGCTCCGAGATAGTCCTAGAGATGAAGATGAGGAGGACCCTTTGCTCCCAGGGAAGGAGGAGGGCCTCTGTTCTTGGAGATGAAATACTCCCAGAGATGGGTGAAGAGAACTTTTATTCCTGAACGGCTCAACCTTAAAATTGTACCCCAGTAATTCAAGAGTGGACCCTCAAAAGTAGTTGTGGGAAAAGCTGCAAGTCGGGGGAAGGGACTCACATGTGAGCAGAGAACCAACTCGGGCAGCTGTCTCGTCGTGATAATGTTTTCATAGCATGGGCAAGAGAGACTCCTCTTTCTAAATGGACTGAACAAGGTTATTATGGAAGTAGTAAACAGCCTGAACATCTCAAGGGTTTTCTTTTTACATTGTCAGTGGGAGAAGGGAGAAAGGTGGGGGGGGAGGAGAAGTGTTCTGAGTGGTATGATTTTTTTCTTCTTCTTTTAGGTCTGTTAATAAACTTCCTTATATTCTTTCAAGTTTGGTGCCTGCTTTGCATTTCTCCTAATTCTTATCTCACAGAAGGTAAACAGTAATGGGTATTTTGGACCAAACCACTACACTAAATTGGTGTTTCCGCCTGGTTACAAACCGAACCCGCTACAACAATTTATTGTGTTTCACTAAAGCAGGGACATTAAGCATATTTTAAACAGCTTCCTGTGAAACAGTTCAAGATATTTGGCCTCCAGTCTCATCACAGCTTTTTTGGAGCTGTGTTTGAGCACTTTGTACATGTCTCCATTTGGGATGCAGTGAACTTTTATTTGCATCATTATCAGTCAGTCATCTCGGTACATTTCTTAAAGGCAAGATATTAACTGTGATTATCTAATATTTGTTTTGCATAGCAAAATTAAATAGAACTGTTGTCTGGGGCCAAAGAAAACTGTTTGCCAAAATCAGTAAATATATCAGGAAAATTTCCATTGAAAAATATTTTCCTGAGACAACAGATTTCAAAACTTAGTTTCAAAGCTGTGCAAATGTTTTCATTTGGTGGTGATCTTTTGAACATTTTATTTATAATTGACTTTATGCTAATGTATATGTGATAGCTTAGTGTCCAAATTTAGCTATTCAATATGTTCATTTATGTATTTGAATATAAAGCATTTATTATACTAAAGAAAGCGTAGGTGAATTTTAGTTTTTTGTTATTGCTGTGCTGAATTACATTTCCTTCTTCCCACACTTCAAAATTATCTTTTTTTTTTTTTCCTAAGAATATCGGACTTTTACTCTTGCAATTTTTGCTTTTTCTTTTATTACGAGAACTTCCTGGAGAGCAGAAATCCCTACTACTCTTTTTTGTCATGGTTTAGGAATGGCAATTCCCAATTCAGTGTTTCCACTGAAACACTCCAAACCACTAGTCACTTACTCATTCCCACTGCTGATTCCCCATGGCTACTGCAAAAATTAACCCTGTGCTGGCCGGAACCAGGAGCTTTATATTTTCTTTTCTTCATGAACTCTGGCTGTTTGTTTCTGTGTAGAATTATATTTTATTCCAGAAGGGGTGTTTTTACTGTTGTTCAACCCTAGAAAAATGTTGACAAATAAGCCACATTCATGTGTTTAATCTTCAAATTTTAAGAATTCAGAGTTCTGAGAAGTTTCTCTATAACTATATTCAAGGCTGTATAAACAAAAAAAGGCACAGGTTGTTTATAAGTGACAAATAAGGAGTGTTAATTTGTTTTTCTGGCAGAATTCAGCACAAGCTTGAAAATAATGATTAAACAACATTCAGTAAGTACTACTGGCAGAAAAAAAAGATTTTTTTAACACATTCTACAAATTTAATTAAAGAAACTCTTGTAAGAATGTGGAGTTCATAACAAAACATACACAAAAGTAGCATCTCTTTAAAAATTCCATAGCTAATGCAGACACTTTATTTTATCATGATTTGTAAACAACTCCCATAAAAAAACTGGGGACAGGCAAGTGGATGGTGTGACTCAGGTAGTGTAGTATCACTTTCTCTCACTGGGTGGGTGATTTATTCACGGAAATCAACTTAACAATGCACTTGTATAACATTTGCCTGGAGACTTCACTTTGTCAATCGTTTTTGGTAGTATTATCTCTGACAGAACAATAGCAGATGATTGGCAAGGAAAAAAAAGCCAGCATATTATTTCTTGTAGAGAGGAAATGGCTCTTACCGAATGTATTTTTATTTGATGCACTATTCCCCAGATCTAAAGTAACTATTTTAAAAGTTTGTACTACGTTTCTCTTCCTTAGGTCATTGTGCCTCAGAAAAGTGGTTTTTTTTTTTTCCTTTGGGGTTTCGGTTTTGGGTTTTTTTTTGGGGGGGGTTGGTTGTTGGTTTATTTTTTCTTTCATAATTTCTCATGATTTCTGTTACTATTGAGTTACTTTCTCTCTGTTTAAAGCCTGTTGCTTTAACTGCAATATTTTTTTCTTTCATTCTTTGTAAACAAGATCTGTTCTGGTAGATTTTTCTTTGCTGCTGTATTCCATTTTACTGGGAAAAGAACAGCTATGTATAATTTTACTAGTGTCCAGCAAACTTTGAAGGGTTTCTGAAGTATATGATGTTGGAGTGAGAAAATAAAGGGGAAAATATCTGATTTTTTATCGGTTAACAGATTTCCTTGGCTTTTCCCAGATGCTCAATGAATAACTATGTAGAGATGCAAATTTACATAAATCTCAGGGGCAATTAGAGAAAAAAAGGATGCCTCATATTTTTATTGCAGTCCCTTACTTTCATGAGTAAGACATTAGAAATGTAAATCCTATGTATAGTGGGCTATCCATGGAGGAGGGGAAAACTCTTATGTGCAAATAAGCAAGAGAAAGAATCTTTTGTAGCCATGAAGGTATGAAAATCTGTATAAAGGCAATTGAGATATTAAACTGTTGCAGATTTCTTGGATCAAGTCTGTGAGTATAGAAACTGCTTAGAGAAAATTAAAATTGTGGCCTTGAGTTATTATTATAAAGACCTTCATTAGTACTTCTGGATAATTTTAAAAAATAATCTCACCCTTTCCACCATTAATTTTTTATGTGTGAAAGAAAGAATTGCCTTAACACAAAAATTCTATTTATATTCACTTATACACCAAGGACAGTTAACAAACTCTTATCCTTCACAGCTGCTCTCCTGATGATAGACATTGGGGATTTACAGAAGTAGGGAAAATGTTTAAACATGTTTAGTTTTAAAAAGTAAAAATATAGGATAAATTAAAAAAGCCCACCAACTTCACCCTCAAAACAAAGTGGAATCATCTAAAATATATTCCTTTATCTGTCTGGCTTTGATATGCAAATAGTTTTTATTTTTGCTACCAAAATGCACATACTGATTTCTTACAGGAAAGAGCAGAACATATTTTGCCTCTGCAAGTTATCTAGGAATGTATTTTTGAAGAATGATTTTTCATATTACAATTTTGCTACATTTATTTTTGTTTTAAGGACCAAAGGAAAAAGAAGCTTTTCTCTCTTAACAGGAGGAAGAAGCTGACATGACAGGTCATGAAGGTTTTCTTCCCATTTGACAATAAACATAGGCACTAAATTTTTTTTGTTAGATATATTAACAACCTATGGATGTTTTAAATTTCTTTGACAGCAATAAACATTCAAATCAAATGAGACAAGAAGAAAGTCTTTGCCATTTGCAGAAAAATGGAATTAAAATCTGAACTAGGACTCTTTCCAGATTTCATACTAGAAGAACTTGTAATTTATCTGGTGACACAAAAATTTCTGCTGACTTAGTTTAAACAAAAATTCACTGATGTCTCCAAGTTATTAAGTTCATACCCTGGAAATTATATGTGTGTGTATTTAGCCAAATTCTTAACAATAAAATCAAGTTTTCATGAAGAATGGTATTTGATCTGAAGGCCTGTTCTCTGTAGAGTCAGGGAATAGATAAATTCTCTTCCATCATCTTCTCACTACTCTTCATGGGGAAGAGATTATCCTGAACCACCAGCACTGCAGTGCCTACCCATGGAACAGGGCTCCTTACCTCTTCTCCTCACTGAATTCCAGAGGCTCAGGCACAGTACCACAACTGCCTTTAGGACAATTACTTGAAAAGTGCCTGATCTTTTAGACTTTTGAGTTCTTGCTGTCCTAAACATTTTCTGGAACAAGCTCTTACATCTGTTCAAGATTTCTAATTCATCAGTAATAATTTTCTGAGAAGATATTCATGGATGAGACAGAAAATGACTAAAGGAAATTGCTCTGCTTTCAACCAGGCTTGAGTATTGGGTGGAAACCAAAATGTGGTCAAGGTAATTCTCATTCCTGCATTCACAGAATATTATTCTTGAATTAAGGAATGAGAATTAGCAGTATGACAACTCTGATACTTGGCACTTTCTTTCTATAAGGTGAACTGCAACAATTTTACCCCAGAAGTGATGCTTTTGATCAATCTGTGAAGGAGAATATTTTCTCTTTGGAAGCGGAATATGTTTCTGACAAATTTTCTTATTATTTGTCATTTCCATTGAGGCATCCTCTCTGATTATAATTAAAATCCATTGAAATTCAGAAGTACTTATGAAGGAATTGAATTTTAAATATTTGAGTCTTTCAGGTACTTCATAACTTGAGTTTTCATACCATGGGAGACAACCCAGCATGTATTTATCTCATAGTTGAAATACAATCATTTAGAAGAAAAAACTCTGATTAGAGAAGTAGTGGAGGCAGACACCATTCTATAAAATCTCTTTTATTTTGATGAAGACTTCAATGATTTAATTCATTTCATTCATCATCCTGTTCAGGCTGTTGACTGAAATGCTGATTGTTTGAGCTAAAAACTCCCAGCAAGGCCAAAGATTTCAGACGAATAAGAAATATACAGACAAATTCCAAGTTGGATTGGCCTCTTCCAAGTCACATAATGTGTTTTTAAAAATTATTCTGTTTTATTTTCATTCCTTGAAAGCTAGAGGGCAACATTGTTTCAAAAGACACAGCAAAAGCACATCACTAACTGCAAGAAGTTTTGAGCTAATAAAAGTCTTTGTTCTGACACGTTCTTTAATTAAGTTGAGATACTTGCCTAAGACATCATTCTATGAGATCCACTAAATAGGGCATTTTAAAACTGGTCTTCTCATGTCCAGCAACTGGTAGGGATTTATGATGCTTGTGGATTGGACAATGCATAGGAATATTCATGATGGAAGACATGTTCTCTGCCCAGTGATGAGGAGAAAGTTAATTTAGCAGACAGTGATAGTGCAGGTGTGGGACAACCAACCAACCAACCAAGACTGGAGACATCGAGGGATTAGAAGTGACCATAATTAGGTGAGAGCTGCTTTTCCTTTTATACAAATCATGTTTAACTGAAAATGCAAATGGGGAATCCATTTGTCTAAATACAGAGTTCACTTAAGCCGGTATCATGCTGTTTACTGCCTGACCTGAATGTGTTTACTACAGTTCTGAATCTGTTCAATGTTCTTTGGACAAAATGATCTGATGCATAATAATGAATTAATCTGTCCTTTTGATGGATTAAGTAATGCTCTTCTTGTTTTACTCTAAAGAATAATATTTTTGATAGATGGTCATAAAAGACATTTTATGGAGCTATATGAAGTTTTTTGAGCTTCATGAAGTTGGCAAAATGTCCCATCTCCAAGTAACCAAGACATTCAAAAAGATTGAATAAAACTTTCAAGTAAAAACCAATCTCAGCATCTAGCAATAAATTCTACTGTTGTGCATTTGGCATCCAAACATACAGTAGCAGTTCAGTTGAATCACCACTCCATGGAAAGTGAGCTCATAAGCTGTATGGGTGGATCATCATGATCCACTTGGAAAGGAAATAAACACTTAAAAAAATCAATCCTCACTTCTAACAGGAATAAAACCTGAGGTTGCAGATATGATCGTTATGAAAGTGCTTTTCAAGTAAAGTGTTTGGAAATACTGACTTGAGGTCCAATTTTTGGATATCTGGTTCTAAATATTCAAATACAGAAAATACTCTGTTTTCAGCACAACAATTTATTGTAATGAAGTAAGTTCTTAGCAAAAAATGTTATGACTGTGGTAACTTGTTTATAGTTGCTTATGGTGAATACATTTTAATTTTCGGTTAAAAATGGTTTTTGAGATGTTAGTGCAAATTGCTCCTGAAATATGCAAAACTGCAAATTACAATAACGTCTCTCTTACAGAGACAATTTAACTGAATAAATAAAAATGTCAAGTTGTAATTTAATTTCAGATTGGTTTTATCTCAGTGTTTTTATTCTAGTTAGATATTTTATACACATTTTAGTGGATTTTGAAAGCATTAAAAGGCTTAATATATTTTTATTATTTGCTAATCAAGACCTGATAAAATATACAGTAATATTAACATTATTCAAGGCTTTAAATATATATTTATAAAGCAGTTCACTCAACCCATTTCTTTTATATAATCTCCCACATGCTTTAATTGTCCCTGTCGATTTTATTCTACAGGAATCTTGCAAGGACTATTCCCTTGTGATCACTCAGAGTTCTATTTGTCCATCATTGAATTAAGTTTAATGAGTATATTAATTTTCCTTCATACTTCTCATGCTGAAAAACAGATTGGTGTTTAATATTTTTACATGAATTACATTTTAAAGTAGGAGGGAGAAAAACCCCAAAACACAATAGCCATGGTTCCCATTGATAAGCACTCCAAGAGTGGCAATATAAGAACAAAACAGGAATGGAATTCGGCCCATATATAGGGGAGGGGAGGGGAGGGGAAGAGAAGGGAAGGGAAGGGAAGGGAAGGGAAGGGAAGGGAAGG
>NW_024582055.1:943110-1027080 GCF_017639235.1 Corvus kubaryi
GAAGGGAAGGGAAGGGAAGGGAAGGGAAGGGAAGGGAAGGGAAGGGAGAATAAGAAAAAGGTGTGGTTTTTAGATCTTATGTCTGCACTTTGGTAAGGATTAGCTAATGTGTATTCAGTCCTCTGATTTCATCATAAAGGGGTCTAATTAAGAGTGTTTTAATTATACGATTTCCAGTTCAATTTCTGATTATGTTCAACGGGGATGACTTCAAGGAAAATCCTTTCACAGGTTTGTTCTAGTAAGTGAAGTTGAGATTTTTAAATTTAAGAAACAGAAGAGCACTATATAAAAGAATATTTCCTTGCTATCCCCAACCTGTTCCTGCTTTAAAAAGGTCACTTTCTTTCTGTAACATTGTATTTCTGAATTTAAATACTCAAAAATACTACACTTTTTGGAAAACATAAATCAAGGTACTCTTGTAGGCAACAGATAATTGCAAACTTGCTGTACTTCATTAAGCCAGTACTCTCATACTGTCACACAATTTAATAACTTTTTTCTACCCAGTTAGACTATTTTCAGGTTTGCTTTTTTTCCTCACTCCATTTCCAGCTTTTTCATCACCCTTAGTATAAAGACTTATCCTTTTACACCAAACAATAATTGTATAATTGCAACAATTTTAACTAGCTCTGTCACAACTTCTTAATATTTTTTTGTAAATTAGTGTGACTGTAACATGTGTCATCAAAACACGCAATACAGTCTCATAACCTAGAAATTACTGTGTAAGAATAATTGAAGAATTAGCTATTCGCCGTTCTTCTTCCAGGCCAGAAGTGTAATGATCCTACCTATTTCCTTCTTACATACAAGCATTGCATCCTGGAAAGATACCCTTATTGCATACCAATTTTGTGCTTTTTGCAGCATGGCATACAACTAGGAAAAATATTTCCTTGTAAATGATTCATGTGATATGCAATTCAATATCCACAGAATAATTATATAGTAGCACTAAATTAATATAAGTATTAGGTATCATTGAGCCATTACTGAGTTTCAGATACTTGGTACCTGAAAATCCTTCCCTGAAAGATTGACAACATGTAGTGTGTTTCTGCAGTTCCTTAAACCTGGTAATTTCTTTCATTATGCAATTATTAACAACTGATGAAAGCAGTCCTGGAAAACAAAAATAATACAACTCACCAACCAAACAAAAAAACCGAAAAAACCCACCCCAAACAAAAAAAAAAGAGGAGAAGGGATATTTTTTGGGGAATATTATTTTGAATGTTATTTGTTGCAGTGAATTACTACAGGTGTGATTTCCATTTCCAGATGAAAATACATGAAACCTGGAAAGTTTCCCCAGAGAGATCTGTGGCCAGACACAGTGTTAATGTAAACTGTAGAATCATTGATTCAGCAATATTCTTAGAGTGAAGCTGACAATTGATTTTTAACTATCTGTATGTGACTTACCATAAGCAACTGGCTCATTGTGATGAAGAGAAAAGGTAACATGGCATCTCAACTGTGCCATGAGCAGACAAGGCAGCTTGTGCAGCACCTGAGCCAGAACTGGGGAATCCATTTGTCTAAATACAGCTCTCAGCCCTCCTCACCTTCCCATGCCAGGAAAACCCTGGCAGCAAGATGCCTCCTTGCTTTGTTCTCTATGGTGTCAGTGAGGCAGCTGTGCCATGTGGCTCTCGAGACGGTGATTGCAGTCTCCATGTGGGCTCTGACTGCTGCTCTATGAAAGATTAACAGCTCCAAGATCTGTGTCTGATATATAAATTATTCACGGAACGATGTCACATAGAGGTATGAGTAAGCTCATCTTACAGTGTTGACTTCAGTTCCTTCTTCTTTTACAAGGGGACTGCTGATGGTTACACAGTGAGAAACGGGGAAGGATTAGCACGTGATCATCTTTCCTCTCCATTAAGTTGATGCACTTTGGCTTCACTTTACAAAGCACGGCATGGTGGAACAGAGTGTCCTATGGAAAGAGCACAGCCTACGGTGCTGCTATGGTTAGATACACTCACATAAATTTCTGGAATTTGCTTACTGCCTTGGAATTTGCTAAAAAGGTGTTATAGATACAGCAGTGATAATTAAACAAAAAATTCTGTTTAACTCATTAAAAGACCCAAGTGAAAACTTTTAAACGGGTGAATTCAGAATTAAGCTAATATTTTATCTAGGGTGTATCATGAAAAAAGAACACAAAAGAACTCAAATTCATTAAAGAGAGAAAGCATCAATTTCTGTGTTTCTAATTTATTTAATTTTGTCATGAGTTAATGGTTTTTACATTTCTGTGTTTAATTCTTCCATTTCCATTTTAAACACATGAATCATATGCTATGGAAGATTATAAACTTCAGCCTACATATGTCAGGACTATAAAGACTCAAAGCAATTTCTGGTGTTTCTTCGTTTTTTTACATGGTTCTTATTTTGCCCAATTGTAGCAATACTTAAAAAAAAATTACTCTTCCAAGAATTTACTGCTTTTAAGCATGGTTTGTTCATAATGGGTGTGTGAAGTTTTTTCAGAATAGAAAAAAAATTGATGCATGTAGTGCAAATTCAGAATGTCTCAAAGCAAGTTTTGAAAGACAGCTCTTCATTTGTTGTGTCTCTTGAATCTTTACATACCTGTTAATACAACTTCACAGTAGTTTTCTGCTCCTTTCTTCTCTCTTTTCCTGTTAAAAATCAATCATACAGATTTCCATAAGGAACAGAGCTCTTTCTAAATGCTAAAGAATATACTGATAGTGATTTCTCTTATACCCATAATTAGAGAAAAAAAAAATTGAAAAATTTAATCTTCAGTTATAATCTTCAGTTATATACTAAAGCATCCTTCCTGAATTCAGATCCATTAGATAAAAAACTATTAAGATTATTTTACTCTTAGGATAGGTCATCTCAGAAAACCTAAGTCTTGGGGATTTAATTAAAAAACCCAAGCTAACAACTTTTGCATCATTCACTTGTTTACAATCTCAACTGAAATGCAGGCATCATTACTTCAAAGATATTTTTTGTGATCACAGCTAACCAAAAGACTTACCAAAGTGGGGCTTAAGCAGGACTTATGAAGGTAGGATTTTTTTGGTTTTACCTCTGCCTCCTGGAAAAGCAATGGAAGATTTTTTTCCTCAGCTGGGAGTACATAGGATGAGCTTTTCTGTTTCAGGCTGAACATGTGCACGGATTGTATTTGATGCCAGTTTCCGTGCAAAGCCCCTCAATATTGGAGGTCGCACAAGTGTTTTCTAAAATGCCACTCCATGACTCAAAGCCCATATCCATAGTTGTATCCATAGTTGATGTTTATAAAAAGAAACAAAACCAAAAGAACCAAAATACCAAACCATGTGATTTTTGTGTATGTTCCCTTGCCAGGAAGCTGTTTCTGCTCTTTCATCTCCAGCACTTACAGTCATTTTGACATGGAAAAGTTAGCTCCGATTAAGCAAGATATTTCCAAACTACAGAATGTTTTCCTGTTAAACATAAAACTGGGTGAAATTCCCTGCTGTTCTGTGAAACCCAATTTGATCATCAGTAATCCCTCAAGCTCCCTCTGCTCTTCTGGTGATAAAAACCAAGAGTGTTTTGGCTGCCTGCTGACTATTTTGCTGGTTTTTTTCCTGATTCAAGAAGTTGTATGCTCCCTGTTTTCAAAATTAATTGTTGCTTTCCGTAGTTCTTGATGGGTAAAAGCCTCTTCTATGAATAGTCCCTGCAGTCTATCTGAAAAGCTTTCAATATTGTCAAACATTGCAAGAATTTTGTTTAATATAGGAATATTTAAAATCTTCCACAGAGGTCTCATATTCAGGAGATACATAAATACTTCTGAAAATGCATCTACAAATGATGCCATAGGAGTGATGATTTTTTTTGTGTTGACATTATTTTTTTTTATTTAGTACTAACAACTTGCTAAAAAGAACAAGCAGCACATTTGTGTGAATCATGTTCATTATGTGACAAAAAGTGAGAGATTTTTTGTTACAAGGTTCTTTCTGCAAACTAACAATGGTATGGTGGCCTCTGTAAAGGTTGGCAGTTTAATAGTTGTTTCTAACTGAAATAAGGATTTTACTTAGAGTTGTCATGATCATTGGTCATGATCATTTTGGACTAAAAACTGATTACCAATGCTGATGCATTACTCCTCAATACAAGAGGTATTGTATGGTACATTTCCATGGCTTACCACGGTCTTTTAATTAGATAGAAGATCTACTCATACAACAAGCTGCAGGCAAACATTTTCTGCTAGTTTCAGCACAAGAATTTCCATCAAGTGAGAGATCACTGAAGTGAAGCAAGAAAGGATTTGGCGAATCACTTTTTACAGAAAGGTACACAAGAGTCGTCTTAAATCGTCAGGCTCATGTACAAAGGTGCCTGGTTGTTTGTTTCCAACTCAGAGCAAATTTCATTTTCACAGAAAAGTAAATTATATTATTAATCATCTTTTTTAGGCAAATAATATTCATGATGAATAAATGTGTTCAGAGGAAACATGTGGTAACTAGTTTTAAAATTATTAGTCTGCTTTATTAACTGGCAAAAAAATGAAAAAGGAATTATGAATGATTTTATAATTTCTAAGTAGCAAGCTATGTTCCAATTGTTTTCTCAAGCTTTTTAATTCTTTTTGGAACCTTGATCCTCATTCAGGCAATTGGAATACTTCCAGACATTGGTTGCAGAAACATAGATACCTAAAAAGATAAAATAATCTAGAGGACAGACAATAAAATTCAATTTTATCATTTGTTTCTTCCTCACATTCCACTTCTGTACTCTTTTAATCACTGCTTAGCTTTCTTAGCATCAGCACCAGTCCTTGTTTTGTCTAAAGAAGTAAAGTATTCTATCAATTTTTATTGTAAACTTTGTGTGGTTTGGTATTTACCCAAAAGCTATTTTTTAAACCACCTTAATGAAATAAAATATGAAGTATAATTTATGAATATAACTTCATGCAAAGTCAATGGTTAATCAAATTGGAATTTTATTTATCAATTTATCCTATAACATGAAAAAACCCCAAAACATACCATTCAGCAGAACAGTCAAAATAAATATTTTCTTTTAATTGTTGTTTGTCTTTTGTATTTTATTGCTTTGTTATTTCTATGAACCTTATTCATAGATATGCTGTGTGTTGTTGGATAGGATCAGCAGTCTGCATTCTCTGATGAGCACCTTGCTGTTAAGTCTTGGCAGCACTATTTATTCCTGCATGAGCAGACATTTAATGGAACATGGAAGAGTTTCAGGAGGATGAGCCAGGTCATCTCAACCCCAGTACCCAGCCTGCTTGTAGAAGGCAAAAGGTTTTAAATCCTCTTAGGAAAAAGAATTGAACTGTGATTTCCAAATGCCTTCTAAATGCTTTGACTGTAAAAAAATTTGATTAAAAAGGAAATGTTTATATGTGTAACTGACAATGATTGGAATAAAAATCACTTGTGCCTCTGCCAAGTGCAGCAAATTCCAGCTCTGAACCATAAGTTTAAGAATGCATCTCTGTATAACCATGCTGAAGAGGTACTCAGTTTAAACAACCACCTATCCTGGTGTATTGGGATCAGCAATTCCGTGTTCTTTTTTGTTAATACTCTTTTGAGGTGACCAACTCTCCTAATACATAAAAAACCCTAAGGCTAATTTATGGATGTGAATATTTTATAGGGGTCAGGCACATATAAGGGATGTTGTTTTGGTAGTTCCACCTCTCCTCTCTCTTTGATTATTAACACTACCCTAATTTTAAGAAAATCTTTTTCCAGACTCCAGTCATCTTATGTTTTCCTCTTCTTGTCTGAGGGCATAACACTGGCCTACTAGATTATTATATGCTTCATATTTTTGGTTTTTTTCAGTGATTTAATGCAACAAGAAATATGATAATTTATCCCTGGCTATCAATAAAGCTCTTTTCATGAAAAAAGTATCATTTGCAGTCTGGCATTTATACTCTGTTCAGATCAATAATGAGCACAAGGAGTAGAAGAGAAGGATTAACACATTGGGTTAAAAAGCCCTTTGGGAAAAAATCTAAACACTCTTTATATGATCTCTAATTTTATATATTTATTGACTTCAAAAATACCATGTACTTACACAGTCGTAACAAGTAAATCCTATCAACACACCTGCAACACTGCTACAGAATAGTCCTATGTTCTTTCTACTAGATGGTCCTTTTTTTTTGCAACAGATACCAGGTTCCATTTTGACATTAGGGATATAACTGTTGCTAATAAAAGTGGAAAGGAGAATAGGGGAATCGCAGTCCATGACTATATAATAACAACGCCATGGTTAAATTAGTCTTGCTTCAATATTTAAAGAACCCTGAACAAGATTTTATCAGGAAAAACCCCAAACAAAAATATATCAGATCATTTTACCATTGGCTTGATTAAGTGATGTAGTTGTAGATATTCAATACTTCTACTTTTTAATTTGGTAATGGAAAATTCAGCAGCCTGTGGCATACATGAGATCAAACTTCATGGTCTCAATGATCATCTCTGAACAGCCTGGGAATCTATATGGATGAACAACTTTCTTGGGGTCTGATTTACTATAACATTTTTTTCTGAAAAACTATTCTTAAAACAGTGTATAAAATATGAACTTGTCTGATGCCAAATTTCTTGAAACCAGTCATTAAGATTTATTATTTCCATTATGAATAATGTCCATTATAAAAGAAGAAAAACATGACTGTAAGGCAAGCATATATTTTCTGTCATAGCACAGCAGTTTGTCTGCAATGACTGATGTTGTTTGCAGTTTGGGAAAGTAATAACACAGAAACAGCAAGCAAGATTTGTATTTTTAGCAGAAACTCATTGTTCATTGTTTACATTATTTTCATTCTTCGATAAAGTGAATGCTTATTATTGTCAATAGTGACAAACAAAAGCCATCTGACCTCTTCTTGTAGCTTAATAAAGCAACAAACATTGGTGAAATAGTCATAATGTAAAAAGCATTTACAACAGGCCTCACCAAAATGTACACATCATGGTGTATCTTATGAAAAAAGACTTCTGTAACAAGATGTAATTGTCTCCTTGAGTCCTGTGGGCAGTTTTGGGCACCACAATATAGAAGAGACATTAGGCTGTTAGAGAGTGTCCAAAGTAGGGCCATGAAGATGATGAAGTGAGGAAGCCTTATGAGGAGGTCACTTGGTTCAGCCTGGAAGAGACTGATGAGAGACCTTTGTGAGGTCTTCAGCATCCTCACGAGGGGAAACAGAGAGGCAGGTACCGATCTCTTCACTCTCCTGATCAGTGACAACACTCAAGGAAAAGGTATAAAGATCAGGGGAGATTTAGGTTGGGTATCAGGAAAGCATTCTTCACCCAGAAGGTAGTTTGGTATGGAACAGGCTCCCTAGGAAAGCTGTCACAGCACTGAGCCTGACAGAGTTCAAGAAGCGTTTGGACAGTGCTCTCAGGCACAGAGTGTAACTCTTGGGGATGGTCCTGTGCAGGGTCAGGAGTTGGAATCAATGGTCCTGATGGATCCCTTCCAACTCAGGATATGCTGTGATTTTATAGTTCCTTTCTTAAAGAGTGTCTTGGGGATGGTTCGTATCCCATAAACATTTGGTTTTTTTTTTGTGTCCAGAAGTACCACTGCCCCCAACCCCAGCTTGGGAATATCACGATGGATGAAGGGCGGGCCGGGATCCTGCGGGGGGTGGGGGCCAGGGGCTTCTCTTCCTTCAGGTCAGGGTGATCAACACAGCTGCCACATGGCACGGTGGGTCTGACCTGAGGTCCTGTTGCCCTGTGCTTTTTGTCCTTTTCTTGTTTCCCCTCTTTTTTTTTTCCTCTGGCATTGTGATCAGGGCCTGCCGTCTTGCTTCTCTGCCGCTTGGGAGCCCAGAGCCGATGTGTGCTATGCCAAGACCCAGGAGCCAGGAGCCCTCTCTGCTGGGCCGTTCCCTCTGCGTGGCAGCCCAACCTCGGGGCCAGCTGTCACTGGTGAGCTGTGCAAAGGAGTAATCCCCTGCCCAGCCCCCCTGTTTTCTGACACCGCTTTGGGGTTAGTGCTACACTTTAGCTCAGCACCGCGCATCTGCCAGGACTCCCTGCTGCTTCTGCTTCTGCTTCTGCCACTGCTTTGGGGTTAGTGCTATACCTTGACTCACTGCCCCCGGGGGTCTGCTCGCCTCTGCTGTCCCAGCCTGATGCTCCGAGGCTACCGCTACAGCCCAGCTCACCACCCGGAGTGGCACTGAGACTGGCTGCTCCCCTCGAGTTTTGGAAAGGGAGCCTCCTCCTCTCTTTCCCTGTCGCCTGAGTTGCCATTGTCAGTGGAGAGGCGGCTGAGCCCGCGCCACAGCGCCCCCTGCAGGCGCGGGGGAATCATCGCAGCCGCCCTCCCCAGCCGGGAGCCACCAGCGCCCCTGCTGGCTGTGAGCGGAACTGCACCCAAGGGGAAAGGGCCCGCGGCCGAGAGAGGCTGGCACTGGCTTCTGGTTCTGCTTGCTGCTGCTGCTGCTGTTGTTTGTTTGCCTTGTTTTATATATATATACTAGTAAGGTCTGACAGTTCAATATTAGCATTTATTTACCTTTTTCCCATGCTGTGAGGGCATTTTGTTTGTCAATAAACGGTTGGGTTTTTTTCACTTTCATCCACTAGTATTCATTTCCTATTGGTGAAAAGGGATAGTTAGAATCCTTTTTAGAGGAAGCACTCATTCTGGAGTTTTTTCTCTCAAACTTGTCTCTAAACTGAAACAATGAGACACAGCTGGAAGGTGACTGTCAGACTCACCATTTCACCTGCTCCTTAAAGGCTATGAGGACACAATGCTGGTTTGACTCAGGAGTTAACAACCTCATGAGCTGGCAGCAGCTCAGCAGCTCACCTCCTCTGGAAAGCAGGCGTTATTTCTTCCTTCTTATCTGTTCTTGTTCTCCTGTTAATTCTTTGTATTGATAGGAACATCTTCCATTCTCTTCTCTCTCTTCCTCCTGCTCTGTTCAGAGAAGTGCAACTGCAGTCAGCAACTAAACAGACATTTCCCACCTGGTATAAATTTTCAAAACAAGTAATTAAAGTCCAGCCTCATTTTTCACCCCTCACCCTTGCATTGTTTGAGAAACTGAATTGCTAATGATTCTCGGAAACCCAAACTACTGCTGCCTGCAGTTAGCTAATAGCAGGCAATATTCTCAACCTATTTTGTGACCTTAGAGGTTTGTGATCATCTGTTTGAGAAGGGAATGAAATTCAATGTTTCCCCAGCACCAAAAAGTTATTATAAAGTGAGCAATTTTCTGTGAAGTATCCCTTTGGAGGAGTCTGTGTTGTGTTCTCGTGCTTATTTGCTCAGACCATCAAGGGAGCTGGGATCTTGCATTGTAGGTGATGCAGGAAAGTACAAAACTACAGGAAGTTCTCCGAACAAGTCCCACACCAGGTTCCAGAATTCACAGTTATTTATTTCCAGTGGTCCTCTTCTCTTTGGTCTTGCTTTGTATATTATTGCAAAGCCAGAGAGTGTTGCAATCTCATCTTTTCAATTCCTTGGCAATCAACAGTGTTTGTCAGTGACCTGTACTGGTGCTGTCTGTGAGCAGTGGAAGGTAAGGTAAAAGATGAATGAAAGGACAGACAAGTACAATTCTTTGTGCCCTCTCAGCTTTCCTGCTCAGCCTAAATGCACAGCTACAGACCATGGTCTGTGCTCCCACATGGTTCCTGTGGTGGCCATCAGGAAAGATGTAGGCAAAGGTCTTCAAAATTAACACAAGTATTTCCTTCACAAATACAGCTTAGAAACCAAAGTAACTGAACACAATTTGTTCTATGCAAATCATTCTGCAGCTGAAAACACCATTATAATAAAAAACCCTAACACTAGGACTCTAGGACTGAAAACACGATATCTTGTTTCTACTCTTTCAAAGTAATATTATGTGCTATTACAATATATATGTTTAAGCTGATGAAACTTCTATCAACCCTACTATGATTCTGTACAGTGGTGGGGTTTTTTTTCCCATGGATTTCAACCATTTATCAGTGAAAAACTCTGTGTGAATATCTCTAAGTAAATGCCTAAAATAATTTCATCTAATAGGATCAAAGAATTACAGAAAATCACTTTGCACAGAATACAATAGTGTGCTGTTACAATATATTTCAAAACATAACTTGTATAATCTGTATATCTATAACAAAATTTAGATTTGTTTCTTCACCATAACACAGTTCTAGACAAACTTTCCAAAACAAAAATCAAAGAACACTTGAGAAGAAGAAGAAATAAATTTGTAATAACAGCCTAGTGTTCTGCACAGATAGTGAATGAAACTCTAGGAACATGAGTATTTTTCATCATAATTTTTCATAGTAAAGATGTCATTGTAATAAAAGTATATTTTAAATTAGTGACACTTGCAAATTGGTTTCAGATTTATGAGAAAGCTGTGCTGGTGGGAAATAATCCAAGGAAAAAAGCTCAGAAATGTTAATTAGAAAGTACAATTCTTGTTGTGTCTTGAGCTACCAGAAATATCTGCTAATTGCTACCAGTCATCTCCTTTCACTTCAAGCTGATCTAATTAATTTCAAAACACCCTTGAATCTCAGAGCCTGGATTTCTAGGTTTCATAAAATTTATTTGCTCTTGACGGCTTTAATAAAAACCTCACATATTGTCTGAATCAGGTAGATGTTTTAAAGTAGATCCCATTTTATGTAGATCCATGGCCCATTTTTCTTCCCATACTCTTCTTTCTTAATATAAAATACTTTTGATACACAACATACTTGATATAAACATTTGAGATAACTGTGTTTGCATTTAGGAAATTTTAACTCATGCATAACATATGCAGAGATAATTTTAAAAGATGGCATCTATTTATATACGTTTTTTGCTAATCACTCACCCCCCATGAAGGTGAATTATTACAGAAATTAACTTTATGCATGATATATTTTGCATTCTATGCATTCTGTGGCCCTTCTGAATGAAGTATTTCTAAATGAAGTATTTAAACTTTATTTATATTTTGTGTTTAAGAATTACCCTAGAACAGAATGCAGAACAGTTCCCTCTGCACATTTAACAAATTTAGAACAAGCATTTGGATACAGGGGTTTTGTTTAGAATTATGTCTACCATTAGAAAGTTCTATCTGTCAGTTGTTTGAGAAGCATATTTGGGTGGGGGGATAAGAATTCTTAAACATAACTGTACATTAAACTCAGATGAAAGTGATATTAGGTGAAAGTGTGAATCAGGTGTTTGGCTGGTTTGTTTATTACCTGCAGAAATTACAAGTGTGGTGAAGATGTTCAGCTTTTTCCCAGTTTGCTTTCCTGTGCAAAGGCAGACTTTGGATCCCCATTTAAATATGGTTCAGACACTGCTAGCTTTAGACATCTGAATAGTCAAAGTGTGCAGTGAATAATCACAAAGTGTGCTTCCCTTCAAGTATCTGGCCAATGATCTCCCTTTTAGCCTGAAGCAATAATTGTCTGTGCATTTTAACAGTTCATTTGCTTTCACTACACTACTTGTTTCTTAGCACATTGGATTTTACACTGTTTTGATGAAAAACCCTTGTGATGGTTGAAATGAGCATTTGTATTAAATGTGGTGCAGTGGAAGAAATTCTGATACTGGCTGTGCACATTTTTACATGGATAAGCAGTCTCTATGAATGCCATCTCTAAAAGGATTTATTTATATCTCTTACAAAAATGATGGATGAAGGTGCCATAGCTACCATATAATAGTATTTTCCCAGGTATTGCTTTTTTCACATACAAATACAGCCATAAAACAAATACTCTCTGTGGGCTCTCAACACCAAATTAGAGAGAGAGTTAAGTTTACATAGCACTCTAAGTGGTGACCAACTACAAGAATAATTTCCCAAATGGATAAAGAAAGGAAAAGAATTAAGCACACTAACTTCTAAGCAGTTCTTTGGCCCAAGGAATTACGTGAGGAAAATGTAGCGTTAATAAGAGTCCTACAAAGTTACGCAATCAGCTTCTGCTGCAAAATGTCAATCTGTACAAGATTAGTATAAGGGATGAACTGAAATGTGTGCTGCAGCCTCAAGAGGCAGCATAGCTGGGGATTATAAACATGCTTCTATTCAGTTTAAATACAGTACAGTGAAATTAACTTTATTCCAAATGCTTTTTGCTATTGTATTTTTTTGGAATGTATTACTTTATTTCTCTCAGTGCAGTGGAGAACTTGTTTTTTATAGCAGAACAATTCTGGTCCAAAGGAAGTTGAACTGCTTTACAACATTGGAGCAGGGAAAAACAGACAAGACAGAATAAAGACTGAATATTGAATTTTCTTACTTTAACATGACATTCCCTTCTCGAGTTAAGTCTTTAAAAAAAAAAAAAGTTGGGTGAGGTTTTTTTTACCCAGTGTCATTACAATATTACCAGTAAATGTATCTTTGTAAACTCTTGTATATCTTCTTTCATTGAGTAAAATTGCCCGACATAATATTTGATTTCCAAGAAGGAAAAAGAGGAGGTGAAAAAAGATGAGGGAAAATAATTGTCCCCTAGAAAATTTGTCTGAATATGCTATTTTCTTATTTGCTCCCTGAGATATTTTTAAGGATGGTAACACTCAATAGTAAAGAAGGACTTGACATAAAAGCTTTTGCTCTCCCTTTTTCAAAGGTGTTAAATTTAATAATATCTTTTATTGATGGCAAACACAAATACTGCACTACACCAAACTTATTTTTCTTCCTCTTTTAATTGAAAATATCTTGTAGTCTGTTCTCAGATATCTTACATGTGCACTACAACCACACGCTGTTATATAATATGTTCAAGTTGACAGCAATCTGAAAATGTACCAAAAACCATCAAGAAGTTATTTTCGTGTAGATGATAACAGGTTGCAATGTTTATAGGATGGCTTATTGTCTTAAACTTGTGTTTAATGGTGTGAGAAACCACCACAAAGCATCACACATCAACAAAAGTATCAACACAAAGCAATGCACAATTTTGAAAAGTGGAGTTTAGGTGAAGGATGCAGAGACTGGCTGGAGCTGAAAAGAGTGCTGTGCCAGATGCCTATCTGCTAAAACTTTAATTTACTATTTTATCCCACAAATTCATTAACTTATACTGCATAAGTTCAAAGTAATTATTAAAGTAAACAGCAGTATTACTGCTCATTAATTTTTCATTTTATTATCTCAGTAATTTTTGAGCTCTTAGAAAGGTATAACATATTCTTTTTCAAAAAAACTCGCATCACCTTCTTCTTGTTTCCAAGGTATTTTTTAGATGACTGCTAGATGACAGATGGTCACCATATGTCCCTTCATATCTACAACATATGTTTAAATGTTACCAGTGCCACCTTTGCCTTTCATGACAATTTGTAAAGAAGAGTTTAAAAACGGTAAGGGATGTATATGGAAAATTTAAAGTCCTTTGGCAGTGGAACCTGACCTTTTGGATTGTAGGGATATTAGCCATTCCAGATCTTTCAGGAATATTTAGGTCTTAGACTTTTTAAAAAACTATTTAAATCACTGTGAGTGTAATATAGTATGATTTGACTTCTGGTTTTCTTCAGCTGATAGCAAAACTCCATCTATATTATTTTTTTCATACATAGTTAAGCTATTTCTCTGATGCGTCCCATAGTGTTGTTCTGTTCCAGTGTTGCATTAATTTTTCATATCCTTCATTTACATTCCTGGTTGAACTATTAATGTGGACTTAAGGATAGGTCTTTTACTCTCTAACTCCCTTAAGCAATCTTTTCTTATTTTCTGTTTTATTCCCTGATTGTGTCACCAAAACCCTGAGTTGATTTTAGACTGAAATGTATGCTCAGTCATTGAACACAGAGGTTTAAAAAATTAAGAATAATGAAGATCACAAAGGTAACTGGGATCACAAATCAAGAGAGTGATAAAAAGTTGGTCTAATCTCAAGTAAGGTAAGCACACACCTTAAGGTAAGCTTATCATGACTATCTACATTTTAAAAATGATAAAGCAAATAAAATCTTTGTGTTCATGGTAAGCATGATAGCCAAGGGGAAGGGAACTTTAACTGCTGATAATTTAGATCTGAATTGTTAAAGACATTTTTTAAAAAATCTCAATGCTTGGCTTTATACAAACTAAATTATATGCTACAAACTGTTAAGTAGTAAGGTACATGAAGTTATTAAATTATATTTCAGATATAAACTGATTAAATATGTTTCATTGTCATAATCCCTGTTTATTGAAATCTGTATGGAAAATAATTAGGCTCTTTTAATCAATGCTAGAAGACTTTACCTTAAGGCATTTCTTCCCACTCTAGTCTTCTGTCATGTGTGCTTTCTGACATGGCAAGAGTTCTTGCCAAAATAACAAATTTAATATTATCATTTAATCTCCAATAACAGTGCAATAAATGGCAAACATTGTGAACAGATAGCCTACATCCTAACAGAATGAAATTCATTTTACCCAAGGAACCAAGTGTTGTACCACAAATTCTGTGAGCAAAAGCATTCAACTGTGAAGTAGCAGAAAACACTTAAGATAAGTGAAGGAAAAAAAAAAGCATTTTGTAATCAGTAACATTCCTTACCAAACCACTCCTCCTCCATTACCTTAGTCCTGACTCCTAAGGGAAACCAACAAATTACCTTCAGAAGTTGACTCTGGAGTCATAAATCTAAAAAAGATTAACAAATTACAAATCACAGACTCAGCAGACGAATTAGTTTTCTGACATACAATAAATTTCCTCATGCCTAACATCCAACTAAGCCGTCAATGTTCTAAAATCAATATTTAGCTTTTTCTTTCTATCCAAGAGGGTTAAAGACTTAATCATCTCCCTGTCTCCTAACAGTCTTTTCTATTCTTTTGGTTCGGATTGTTATTTTAGCTCAAATTGGTTAATCGACTTATGTAGTAAATTAATGCCAATGAAAAGTTCTGATATGTCCTGTTTCTGTGCTACATTTGTGTCAGCCTTTTTTGAAAGAAAAGTAAGAAGCAGTAGAAAAGCTAGTCAATAATTTAGATACTTCATTGACTTCAAATGGCAGTTGTACATAATTTTCATTTCAATTTCAATACAAAGGTATTTACTTGCTAGAACTCTGATAATTTAAATTTTATTAATGTCATATATCAGAAATTGCTTTTTTTAGTGCAAAAGATTTGGAACTAGATGACTACAATGAAGACGTTGTAAAAGCTACAATTTTGTGCAAAACAGTTATACTGTCTTCTCATTTCTGTGTGAAAATTGATTACAAAATTGCTCCTTACAAACACATTTGAAATTATATTCAGGGTATTCCACTCAAATTAAATTTTCACTGGTAAAATATTCTTATTCATCATCATTTCTTTCGTGACTATTTTTATTCTTGGTTAAAATGCTTGTCATAAATTTCTGTAGGGGAAATTGCCATGTTAGCACCTTATACTATAAAATCTAGTATAATTACTATGGCAATGCTTTTACTAGTTTTGTAGTTTTTACTAGTTAAGCTGGAAAAGCTTAATTAGACATTCTAGTGTGATAGATAGATTAGTGTGAAAATTAATTTATGTTAATCCACCTTACATGGGAGAAGTATGAGTAAAAAAATAATATAAGTAGGAATTACCTATTTCAAAGTATAACATTGTTAAATACTCATCCTTAGGTGTGAGGTATGCCCAGCCCCTGCCCTGGAGGGATCTCTGCTGAGATAAGAGATTTCGTAATCGCCCAGCAGGACTCCCTGGAAAGGCAACAACTTCTTTGGTCACGGCGAGAAAAGACAGACCCACAAGCCTTTAGGAGACTCTATGCAGATCCTTTGAAACCCACTGGCCTTCACCCATCCCCTGTATCCTTATAAAAGCTAAGTCCTCTGCCCCTGTGGGAGAGAGTTCTCCTCCCTGGCTTTCCCCTTCGCCGGAGTACGGACCCACAATAAAGCTACCTTCCGTGCGGAACCAGCCACACGAGCCTCTCGTCTCTCTCTCTCGTCTGGCTTGGCCTGGAGGCTGCCCTGCAGAGCTGAGCTGGAATCATGAGCTGATAATCACTAAAGAGCTGACAGCCTCTGCAAGGGCCCCTCTGCCAGCAGCTGAGAGGAAGACACCGGACCTCGGGAAGGCGATTCCTTTCGGGACCATCTCCCCGGACCGGTCACCTCTTCCTGGGTCACAGCCTCGGACCCCATCACCAGCTGTAATACTTAGGGACCTATTTTATGAGTTGTGCAGGTATCTAACCATGTGACTGGTTTATTTGTAATGGATTATACATGTCAAGTCTTCCTTTACATAATTTTTTTTAAAATTTAATTTTGTATTTTTTCAGAAAAATACTTTTAGCTGTTCAACACTGCAGTCTGTCTCATAGCATTTTTCAAGGCTCTGCTTTCAAGAATACATGAGGATTGTGCAGTTTTTGCTGTGTGCAAATCTAATATATCCTATGGTTTTTCAAATATGGAATCATCAGTTTTGCTAGAATTCCTGAAAACAGCTAAAATAAACTAAATTGTACTAACACCCTCCAAACCTGCAAAGTAAAGGCTTTACTTTAACAGACAATGTCACTAGGATTAAGATAAATTATTAATATAGCCATCTCAATGAAATAAATACACTTAGAAGCACCTGAACAGGTCTGGAGCTTATGTTCCCTTTTCTGAATGAAATATATTTGCAATTAATAAAAGGATGTGAAGCTTTTGAAAATTTCATCAGATTAATTATAGAATTTGCCCACTGATCTTAGATTTAGATCTATTTCAGTAGATTAACTGATACAGACATTCAGAATGTTGTATTAAAAAGGCTGCTATATAGATTTTTTAATTCTTAAAAGAACAAACCAACAAAGTTTTCCCAAGCAAATTAATTTGGATAGCACTTGCAGACTTTGGTATTTTTGAAAGTGACACAAGGTTGCCCAGGAAGTATGTGGAAACTTCAAACATTTTTTCACCCACAGTAGGAAATCATAGGTTGAACTGGGATTTGAGAGACACGGATTTTTTTAAACTGATGTCATCACTGTATCATTGACTCTCAATATCTGTGGAATGAGAAGCAAAAACTAGCAAATATGAGAAAAATGAGCAGACGAAAACTAACAAAGTACTAAACTAAATTTGCAAGGATGGTAAGATTTCCCTAATGACTGCATGGAGAAAAATGAAACATTTTACAAACTGTTTGAGAAGACATTATTCTCCTAAGGAAATGCGTATTACTATGTTGATGAATTGCTTATCAATTCACAGGGACTCAAGAAGAACTAAAAAAAATTTTTTTTGTTAATTTGGCAAAAAAATAAAGCTTTTAATTACTATGGTTGAGAAGTAAACAGGCTTTTTGCCTTTTAAGAACTAAAAGAACAATTACATTAAAAAAAAACCCCTCTTATGAAAGGTGTGTACAGCTGTTGTGAAAGCCAAATGCATGTGTAATGGCAAGGGACTGTTTTAAGTGTTGGAAAACTTAAAGCGGATTAAACTAATTTTGTAAATGGCAGCCCTTTTCCAATTCTGTTTGTGTATGATTGCCTTTGGAAGGAAAGCCTCCAGGTTCACTTAGAAATGTAAAGACAATCTGATAGAAATGTGATAGGAAAAGCTTGCATTATCGTTTCATCTGCTGTTTTGAAGTCTACCCATAGATATATTTTTGGAGGTTTATGACTGCTTTGGTACACAATCTAACATGGGACTGCTGGTTGTAGTCTTCAGGTGGTAGCATGGAGTAAGTGAGCACATGGAGGGAATGACAAAATTTAGGTACAGAAGCAAAAAATTACCAAGCAAACTAAAAAACATAATTTAGTAGCATTTCTCTTTTTTGGTGTCACAATATGTAGCATTCTTCTAAGGGATGTGGATGAACAGAAGTTTTTCAGCTTAGCTTAGTTTCGCATATGAAAGGATTGTAACGATAACATAAATAATGCACTTTAACAACATAATTCTATCTTCAGCAATGAATAAAAAGCCTGGTATGGAGAAGAATGACAATTCTCTCTGTGAGTGTAGAATCCAGCATCACTTTTCTTGCTATGGTAACACAAGACAAATGCTTACACAGATGATTTGTTAAATTGACCGAGTCAGAAAGCAGTAAGCTTTGAAGAAAAATCATCTTGGAAAGTTTATTATGCCTGGTTTGAAATAATAAGCCAAATGAACCTTTGGATGGAGAAAGAGTGAGCACTATTTCTGGCTGCTACTCTGAAAGCACATATTTTTCCAGCAATTTGTCAGAAAAAGACAGGAAAGTGTTTGCAGGCATTAGCAACAGCTATATTATCTTGGCATTGTGGAGCTGGACATCAAATAAAATTGGCAGAGCTATGGAATTATGGTGGATAAAGTGACTCATCTGTACCAGAACTGTCTGAAGATGTGACCCTTGAAGATTTCTATGTCAAGCACATCTAGTTATTTCTAAAAACCTCTGCACTAGCTTATAAAACATACATTTTCAATTGTGTTAATAATAATAGAAAAGATAATAAAAATACACTCTTTGTTAAACACTGCTAAAATCTATGGAAAATACCTTGACCAGCATCATTCAATTTAGCAAATCTTAAAGTTGAAAGTAAATGAAGGTAGGTGAACTGAAGAAAAATTATTTAATCAGATGCATGAAAAGGTAAAGATCAGGAGAGTACTAGCTGGTAGGTTTTCTATTACTGTGAGAAGAGTCCAGACCTACACTACAGTATGAGGAATTTTCCTTAAAAATCAATCAATCAATCAATCAATCAAACAACAACACGACAAAAGAACCACAAAAAAGGACACACATCCCGCCTCCATGTTTTTTTCAGGAAAAGTGACTACAAGAATTCTGTTTGCCACAAGACACTTATTTTTTCCTGAAGACAAAATAAATACCTAGCTTTCCATTCCTTTAAATGAGCATATCTGAGATGCTATGGCATGTCATAGCAGTTTTGTACTACTTTCTTTAAGTTTGATAGCAAAACTTTGCCAGCCTGTACATTGTGGTATTTCTATTATAACTATATATATTTTCCTGTTCGTCCTGTTTTGTACATTTTGACTGATTATAAGTTGGCAGAGGTTTGGTTCTCATGTTACAGAATATATAGATGCTCTATGTGTGATTTACAGTATTTCCTGGTCTTTGTGTAAAGCAGCTATTTCTGCTTGTCTCCAAGGAGTTGCCACAAAATTTCTGGCTATGCAGGAATACCACACTTGTGATAGTGCAGTGACATTTCAGATTCTAATGCATCACACCTAGGTAAATGGCTACACTGATCAGGAGACTAACAGGATATCCCAAGACTAAGGTGCCAGCCTGGCAATTATTGTAACTAGCAGCAAAAATATATCAGTGATGTTAATTTAAAATGGAAATTATTTCCCAAATTACTTTAAGGGGATCTGATATCTTATTTATAAAATGGAAAAAATCCCTTATTTTTTCAATCTACATCTAGATATTCATAAAAGGGAGAAAAAAAGAAAGAAAACAAGGTTTTGTTTCCAAAGAATTTTGCATTATATTTAGAAAACTAGCTTATATATTGTTCAGTATGACATGAACTTTGCTTGATGAGACAATATAATGGAGATATATCTGTAATATTTGTATTATAAGTTACTGCAAATAAGAGGTAGAAGTGCACTTCCTGCCATATTCCTAGTTCATAGAATTAAACTTAGTATATAGATTTATATTGATTTACACTGTTGTGTTATGTGTTCCTGAAAAAATAATTAATAGAATTTTTTTTTATTGTTTGCATTTTGAAGGAAGATAACTGAAAATAAGCTATGCAATTTTCATCAACTACACAAATCAGAGAAGTGTGTTTTTTGTTTAACTTTCATTTATCCAGATGCAAACATTCGACAGGGAAATTTGAAAAGTTCAAAAATTGTGATTAAAATTAAAATTCAAATTAGACTTTTTAATCAGCACTTAAAAATCTTCCAAATACTTGACTAATAATAAATGCAGTTTTATTCATTACTGTGGCAATTAAATGCTAATTTTTTATTATTATAATGGAAGTTTAAAAAAAATCCACATTGTTTCCAGTTATCAGAAACCCTGTAAAAGTATTTTTACTTCCATACGTTTTACTGTGTTTATACTTTTATCTTGTCATAATACACAAAACCTTCTGTTGTCTTCCATGCTGGGAAAAAATAGCATCCATTCCAAATGCTTGAACCAGGGGGAAGCTGAATTACTAGTGAGTTATTTTGACCAATTGTAAGCATTCAGACCAGCTGCCCTGAGTTTCAGAAGTGCCCATGGTCCCTCTTCTGTTTTATGCAGAAGGTGCATGTACTGAACAGCTTTGAGGCTTAGGCTGCATTCCTGAATGCTTCCATTTAGATTGCAGTGTGAATTTAGATGCTTACATTATGGCGCTTGACTTTTCTGCAGTTGTAATCCTTACTCATCCCACCAAAATGTGAAGGATGAGGTGGGGACCTGTACTTTTCCTTTCAAAATGTGCAAGCTCAAGGCAAGATTCAGGTGAGCTCCTGCTTTTCTTTATCGATGTTCATGTTCCTGTTAGCTGTACACATAATTGTGTCAGTAGTGTTATTAAAACAGAAGTGAAAAATCTGAGCTCGTCATTGATGAAACAGACTTTTTCAAGTGGCAAGTATTTTCTGAATAATAATAATTTTGGAGTATTTTCTAAATGAATAAACTCAATTCAGTATTGCTGCAACAGTCTGTTTATTATATTTTCACAGGGGTAGAAGTTAAGAAAAGCTCAAAAAGCCCCAAATTTTGAATGTACTTAGCACATGCTATTTATTCTCTTAAAGTCGTTTTTCTTTTTAAAGCTAACTTTAGAGAGGAAGAATCAGCTTTTTAGTCTCTCACCTTATTTCTGTGAAAGTACTCCTTCCATCAATCCCCTCAGAACTTAGAGGGAAGTGTAGAGGTGCTGGGAATAGGGAAACCCTGCCTGAAAAGCACATGATGCTGGCTGAATGAAGCATCTCAGGAAATAATTTCCTTTACAAAGAGGCACTTTAGGTTTACAAGTGTGTGTCTTGGTGGCTTTTTTTAGTTAGTTTTACAAGACTATCTTTACAAGCATGTTTTGTTACCTGGAGTGCAGTACATGAAGAGATGACTGCTGGTGTAGGAGATCCTTACTAAGCCAGGTGGTGTTTAACAACAGCAGACTGAAGCAATAGAAGTTTAGGATGGTGATAGAACTCAGACCCTTGAGAATACAAAATTTTCAAGGATGAAAACTAAAACTTTCTGGACTCAGGAACTGTGGATGGAAGAACTTACTCTGGTTATTAAAGATAAGAAAAAGAAGGTAACTTTTATTCTATTTAATGTGTGAGTTATTTTTCTAAGCAATCTCATGAGGAGGAAGAAAGTGGAGGATGAGGAAAAATGGAGATAACAGTGCCAGGAATAAGGCCTGACATTAAAAAAGCTGATTATTTTTTAAAATTAGTATTGTCATTGTAGACAGCATGATTATAAAAAGAGCCAAAGTGCCATTTTTTCGGCGTTTGTTATTTGGTTGGTTGGTTTTTTTTAAATTGATCAACTTTTGCAAGCCACTCACAAATATTAAAACTGAGATATTACAAAATTCAAAATTTAAGAAAATTTGATTTTTCAGTTTTAGTTTTGACAAGGGAAAGAGTTTAGATTTCTCAAGAATTGTAACTGCTCTATTTTAATTGTCTGGATTTATATATGCTCATTCCAAGGCACAGACCAAGTGCAGTGAGTAGGGCAATTTCAGAATAATCTCCAAATAGGTTATCCATGAATTTTTAAAGCAAATATTAAATGCTTATTCCCTACTAAATACTTGACTACTATAAAAAAAAAGAATTAATACAGATCTATCTTGCTAATATTTTTCATTCAACTCTGCTAAAATTGTTGTGTCTTGCTAATTTTTTTTGCTTAGATTCAGGTGTGCAGACGAACATATCCATTCATATCTCTGAAGAAATTCAGCAGAGTGTGATTGGCTTAGTAGTATTTTCAAATGTGTGAAATGTTTATAGTTCATATCTATAGTAGGAACTTTATAATTCATCATATCTTCAGAATTGGGTGCTATCAAATCCAAGATTTCCTTTTGGTGATACAACTTTGAGAGATTTGGTTTTCATGATTCTCAGAGTTAGGCTTTGAATGTCTTGATTTTCATCTCTCTACAGTGTTATCTTCAGGAAGCAGAATGCATTGGTCTAGACAGCAAAGATAGAATATCTAGCTAGATAGAAAAGTGGCAATGTGATGAAACAGAAATGTATCCACCCCAAACACTTGCTGAGGTACCAGAGAAGACACATCTTTGAGTGTCAGTGGTGACAACATCTTTATATGTCAAGATGCAGTCCAGCAAATTATGACAACTTCTCCACAAATAATGAGATTTATTGGACCTGTTAAAACCAATCAGGCATCTACCTTTGATCTCTGATTTGGGTTTGGAGCCTGAGAGCCTTCAAGCATATTCCTAGAGCAAGTAATTCAAAACAAAGTCAGCAATGTAAAAAGATGGCCAACTCTCAGTTCTTTTGAAAAACAAGAGTTTGCAGGATTGTTTTGGCCAGAGAGTCTTAAACAAGTAATTAGAAACCATAAACGAGCCTGATTTAAAGAATTTCAGTGCTCCAGAAAGCCAAGGCCATAGCATGAGAGCACCAGGAGCAAAACCCAGCATCTTGCAGTGCTTTCCAGTGGAGAACCAGCAGAAGCAGGAGTGGCATATACTCAGAGAGAATGAGCTGCTGACTGTGGGATTTTGGAAGTGAACGTTGATTGGCACATCTTTTGGTACAAACTGATCATTAGAGCCTGTATCCAAGGTATTGATAGTATGAAGCAACTATTGCTAACTGCACCTTCATGATCACAGTGTGCTTTATTTAGATTCCAGCCTGGGATATGAAAACCAAGCTCTGCCTAGGGATGTCACTACCAGTGGCAGCCACACAACACAGGGTACACCTTCCTGAGAGCAGCATAGATGGCACTGTGGAACAAGAGAGAAAGTCCATCCACATGCTACATTACCTTTGCATCTGGGAGGCTCCAGAAAACCCAGCAAGGCACTAAAGAGGATCAGGTGCTGAAGATGGCCAGAACTCAGTGGCACAGGAGGTTACACCTATTGCACCATGAAGACTGCAAAATTAATGTATTAAATTAATTACTTACATTTATTAATACTAAATAATTTATTTTATATCTACTTTGTTTAAAAATTACTTGAGTAGAAGGATTTAAGAACTGACACCATGAAATAACCATGTGCTTGAAATGTCCTGGCAAGAAGAGTCAACTGAGAGCATTACAAAACAATGAATATTGTGCAATAAGTGAAAGGTGAGACAAGCAAGCTTTAGAGGCAGATCTGTGCAATCCCACTCTTAATCTGAAAGGCTTGAAACCTAAAGGCCATGCTCCAGAGAGGATGGGAACTTCCTAGTCAGGATGTTACTAGTTTAGTTCCGAGGGTTGGACTTCTGAGGAAGCTTAGTCAAGACTGAGGATCAGTAAACTACAGGTACATTTCGCCAAGTATTGTAGATCTGACATGCTGTGATTAGCAAATAGCTGCAGCAAAAAGCTATGGATTTCAAATGTTCAGAGCCAAGAGGATGTCTGAATTCAGGCTGTTTTTTCAAGTTATATACCACCCAGTAAGGAATAGATTTTTTGACTAAGACAGCCAGAAAATTAATGGTCAAAGCAGGAAATCACTGGACCAACAAACGTACTTTCAGCTGTGATCAATGTAAGTCATAGCGTATCCCAAATTCCTTTCCTGACTGTGCATTTAATTCTCTTGCTACTTTTACCAGAAACAGGGAGAAATGCAGGGGTTTGGCAGATAGCGCAAGTGATTTCTGAACATAATAGATAGTGGTGTGATTAGAAATAGAGCTGGATACAGATGACTTCCCGAAGGACCTGTCAGTAATGGAGGGAGCAAATTTCTTGAGATAACATACTTGAGCACCAAATTTTAGTGCTCCCTGTTTTTTTGGGGAGTAGTATTAAAGAGTTCTGTGGAGAAAGCCATACTTAGATGTTGGGGTTTTAGTTTAGTCTTAGTTTTTTCCTGTTAAAGGAATTTTCTCCCATATGCATGTTGCTAGGGGACAAATAGCTGTACTTAAGAAAAACAAAAAGGGGAGTGGGGCGGGCCTGGCTACTCCTTTGTCTACACCTGGGTGTGGGGTCAGTTCGCTCTGAGCGTCCGGAGAGAGAAGCTGCAGAGAAAGGAGCTGCTGCTTCTTTCTTTTTGGCCGTTCTTTCTTCCTGCTGGAAACAACGCCGGGACCCCAAAAGCCGCTTTCCCTGCCCTGCTGGAGACGGAGCTGTGGCTGCCCTGCTCCGCTGCTGCTTCGAGCTTTCGCTACGCTGTAGCCCTGCTCGCCCTGCCTGCCTGGGCCTCCGTGGGGTTTTCCCATCTGGATACATCTCGTCTGCCACCCAGGATTTGCGTTCGTCCCTGCCGCTCCAGCCTGCCGTTCTAGCCTGCCGCTCTAGCCTGCCGTTCCAGCCTGCCGTTCCAGCCTGCTGTTCCTGAGAGTCCGGGATCGGCTGCCCAGGGGTTTGTGAAGCCTTTGTTCCATCCTTCCCCGGGATCCCCGGAGCACCGGTGCCGCGTGTTTCCCGAGCTCGCTCCGGAGCGCCCCCTGCAGCCGCGGGGGAACCATCGCACCTGCCCTGCTCACCGGGAGCCGCCAGCGCCCCTGCCTGCTGCGAGCGGAACTGCACCCGAGGGGAAAGGGCCTGACAGCCGAGAAGGCTGGGACTGGGTTTGTGATTGCTGTTACTGCCAGAGTTGTTGTTGTTTTGTTTGACTGGTTATATACATATATATAGAGAGAGAGTAAAGAACTGCTATTCCTATTTCCCACATCTTTGCCTAAAGGCCCTTGATTTCAAAATATAATAACTTGGAGGGAAAAGGGGTTATATCTGCCACTTCAAGGGGGGCCTCTGCCTTCCTTAGCAGACACCTGTCTTTCAAAACCAAGACATTAGAAGTGAAGCAAGAAGGCCTTCTCTTATTCTTCCCTGTTGCTCCTTTGGCGCTGAGGGAGGGAAGGGATGACAGCAACACAATAACACTGCTGGAAGTTTCAGAATACATCACTTGTCCTGCTATCCAGTGCAGGTAAAAAAAAAACTGTGCTAAATTTTCAAGTTATTTTTTTCCCTATTTTTTAGGCAGATAATGGAGAGCTAGATTATTAATAATTATGCCACCATGAGATGTAGATTTGAACCTTTAGGCTCCTTTTGCATTGCAACTGAAAGAAAGAGGGAGAAAAAAGCCCACAAAAACAAACTCTAAAGAACAATTCATAAATATTTAATGAATGAGCAAACATTTGCATCATATAAACATTTTCTTTCTCCTCATCAGTATTCAGGGGCTGTATTGCCATCTGGCAAAGGTTTCAGTTGACTAAGGCTGAAGCAATAAATTAATACAGTAAAAGATGCTACTAACAGTTTTAAACCAATTAAAATGCCAGAAGCAGACTATGTGTGTTAAAATGTCATGTCATGATCCTGCAGCAGAGAACCAAAGAGCTGTAATAATCCAAGTGTGAAAGAACAAAGACTGTAGGATTCAAGAGTATTGCTTGGTGTGAGCCTTATGGCATGCACAAATATTCTTGTAATTCAAAATGGTAAGTATTCTGACCCATAGGAGAGTGGACAATAGTTTTGTGATAGAACAGAGTTTGTCTCAAATTTTTACTCTTTGCTTTGGATACAGTGAGAACAAAAGAAAAGAAATAAGGGTAAGTCAAGTGCGTGTCTTAGGTCTTCTATTACCATCCAAAAGCTTAATGGAAAAATGGTTGAGAAAACCCGTCAAGATACAATCTGTCACTGCCTGGAGACAGGGAACAGCAAAACGGTGCATTGGGGGTCAAGCACCAAGCAGCAGCTGCTTCTGTGGCTCTGTCTTGCCAGGGCTTAGACTGCAGGATAAGAACTAGGCTCCACAGGATCCCCCATCCAGAGTTACCTACTCCAGCACAGGGCAGGTTCATTCTTCAAAGGAACTGAGCAGAGCTTGCTGCGGTCTTTTGAAGGGTCTGGTTTCCTCCAACTTTTTATGGAGACTGTAAAGGTGGATGCTGTGTTTAGGAGTTTGAGACTTTCCTTAGAGAAATGCCTTGTGGCCTGACTTCTTTCTTGGAGAAAAATGTCACTGGATTTGCAAGCTGAGTGAAAAAGCTCTTGTAGGGGTAATGCAAAGCAATGCCATAACCTCCTCTGAAACAAGCGAAAGAATTGCATTGAACTTTTGAGGGTCTTTTGCTTCTTTTTTCTTTAAATCAGGACAGGATACTTTAAAACAGTCTGGCAAAAGGATGTTATCAAAGATCTTTCTGAAGGTTTCCAAGGCAGGGAATACCTATGGGAACATTCAAGACGGGGAAGAAGCCCATTCCCAAACCTGTCAGTTTGGTATGTCACTTTTGTACAACACAGAAAGGAAAGAAAAGAGAATAAATGTTCTATATCCTTCAAAAATGACAGTATAAAAACAGTGGAAATATTTTTCAATAATTTCATCCACTTATTTGCTTTCTACAGATATGAAGGGAGCAATAGTGTGGCTGTGTTACTAGAAAATATACAACACTGTTAATGTCTTCTGCAAATATAGTGAAGGATGTCTTTGTAAATTATTTTCATTATCATATGAGAAACAAGTTGAAACAATGCAGTAAAACCTGCTAACAGCAAAATTATGCTAGGGTTTTTTCTGCTAAAACTTAATCACTAAGAATAGAGCTAGCTGAGTGACACATAAAACTGTACCAGGATGGAGCTGTATCTTTTAGAGATATGAATGCTATTAGATGATTGCTACTAAAATATTTGAAATTTCAAAGTGATATATTGTAATAGTTTTATGTATTTTGGAAGCACAAATGAGGCTTTTAATGTTGCCTGATCTCATTGCTGTGGGAGGGAAGTCTTGTCTTTTTTTCATGAATGGCAATGATTTAAAGATGTTAAAGGTAAACATTGTGCTTTTCCTGAAATATATATTGCTACTGACTTGTGCACTTGTATAAGTCAGACATCCTCAGCTTCCACTTCTGTTAAAAAAATCTTTCCAGTTTTGTGGGTTTTAAAACAATTACTCATAAAGATTTGCCTACATTCTACCAAGTTAATTTTTGTATGTCATATTAAAAATTAAATAAATAAAAAAATTAAAATCATAAACAGCTCCAAATCTATTTACTGAATCAAAATGCCATTTTCATTTGGACTATAAGATCTGATATAATGTCTATCATAATTAATTCAAAATGCTCAGAGTACAGGAACTTTAGAGGGAATATGCTATGAAGATTCCTCCAGTGACCCTTGATTATATAGAATTATATAACACAAATATATGTAGAGGAATTTTCTAGATGAAAGTAATGGTTATGATTTATTAATAACCAACTATTTTTCATGAAGATTACAAGGTAAGGTTGTTTTTCTTTTATATGTGATGCAAGACCTTTGAGAATTAACTTAAAACTCCCTATGAAAACCCTTCCCCATATTTTTGTTTTGCAGGGATCTCTTTAAAATAACATTGTAGACTATTATTTATCAGGGAGAGAAAAGCAAAGGAGTAATCAGGAACTGAGTTTTGTTTTCACCATCCTCATCTTCATAATCACTAAGGAACATCATCTTGCCCCTAGAGCAATCAGCATCAATCATCCATAAGTTCCAACAGCTGAAGATTTTAAGAGCTTTCAACAATACGATTGTAGTGCTGTGGTGACTGACATACCTCCACTCAACTCTCTGTTCTGGTAGTTCTGCAGCTCCTTTGATAGAGTAGGAAAACTGATTTTAAATGGTTTCCTTTTATAAGCACAAAACCCCCCAAATTTTGAATTATTTCTATTAAATTTTGATCAGTGATATGTGAGAAGGTAATTAACTATTAGAAGATATACATAGCCTTATATTTCAATAATTTCCAGAAAGAAGACTGTCTCTCAGATTTTCACTAATATTATGTTAACAACAAGCAATGGTAAATTACCAAAGATAAAAGTAATTTTCTTCTAAAACACCTTTGACATTGTCCACTATTTCCAACTTAGTTCCAAAGCTACCTTGAAAATCATGGAATGGGTTATTGTGTAGCAAATAAATAATTTAAGAAACCTTCAATCAGATGGGAGGTAACACACCTTCGAAAATATATGAAACATATGTTACCAAATATTCTCTTTTTAGACATGGGCAAATCTTGGTAATGAGAACTGCCGAGATCTTCAGACCCAGCCGGTATCTACTTATAGGAAAGGGTTAAACTGCCCCTGCTACCAGAGAGTGCACCACGCTCCAGATGCAGCAGCCTGGGAAAGGCAGATGGACCATCTCATCCCACCTTTCAAGAGAACATACTGTGCAGTCAACAGGGAAACCAGGTACAGCTTTCATCACAATCCATCCTTTTTCTTAGGCTTCATAAACTATCCCTGGCGATCACATCATTGGTCCTGAACCTTGTGGAATGATGATGAGATAGTTACAGAGGAGTGAAGCAGTTTCTGTGTATCCTTCAATGCCAGATGGTAGAAGGGGCCTGACTCCTGTGTTGCATTCCCTCTCCTTCCCAGAGTAGATGGCAGTGGAAACAGCCCTCTGCACTCACCACCTGGGCTCCTCAGACAATAGGCATTCCATAAAATGAACCTTTTGCTCTATTTACCCCTAGAAAATACCTCAAATTTACTGAATTTTATTTTTCATTTTGCTAAATACACTCAGTTTGAACCTTGACCTGGCTTGTGCAGCATCATCCTATCTTGAAGAAGGTGCCAGCATGGCCAGCAGTCAGTAACAGCCTGGACATCCAGGAGTTTTCTGTTTCTACAATACTGTTTTTTTTTAAAAAGGGCAAAGTATGTAACAGAACATGAGCAGTCTTTAAATTCAGACACCAGGGATCTTCTGGGGAATTGAATTAAAACAAACAATTTGAGAGTATATTCAGTGTTCTTGCAGAGCATTTTATAGCTGCAGTGAACCACTTAGCTGGCAGGTTTTAAGCACTTTTCTCTTATTTGAATAATGTAGTGCTGCTATTAATGTTTAAAATACAGGTACTTCTTGTATACCCTCCCAGCTGATGTACCTTAATGAACTAGTGCCAGCTGAATGGGATGAGTCATCGTCCTATTGACCCATGTTCAAAAAAACACTCAAAATTTGTCTAATTTTGTCTAAAATTATACAGGGCAGGCAGAACCTCCAGGGAAGCTTCTGTTTAGAATAGAGATGGAGATGCTATTCCCAAACCAGATAGACAGGATGATTGAACAGATAATTTGCAGATATGATTGTTATTGCTACTGCTTGCCTTGAGCTTTAATATGTGCAGAAAAACCTTTTTGCTGGTTTCACAGCCTTTGCAAACTGCTGTGGTGGTAATTTCACTTCAGTGATTCCAAAACCAACTTCAATTACATGAGCAGCTTTAAATAAAAGAAGACCAGGAGGATTAGGAAATGTAAATGGATCTATTAAGTTATAGTCATCTTTATTTTCGAAGTCTGCACATAATTGTTATAACTGATAAAAAATCCCTCTTCTTGTTCTGAAAGTAAAACATTAGCAGTATGCAAATTGGCAGAAATATCAGTGCAGCAGTTCACACAGGTGTAGAGCGTAATTCAAAGCTTGCCTCATAATATTCTGCCCCAAACTTGCTTAGATAGCCAGAGAAATGTGTAGATTGAACTTCTGAGTTATTAGAGCTAAGATGCTGTCTTTATTTTCTCAATTTAGTTGCAAAATTATTATCCCAAATAAACCCTAATGGAGTTGTTATTGTCAGCACACTTTACATCCCAAGCATGATACTTCCAGAAAAAAGAGACAAGGATTTTCATATTTTTTATTTTACAATTGTAAGATAGAGAGTGTGTGAGGTTCATTTAACTGAGAGTTAAAATGGAAATGAAGATTGGGAACTTGAAGGCTTACCCTAAATTATTTAATTTTGTCCCCTTAAAATTTATTAGCTTGAGAATATATTTTTAATTGGTATTTCCTGCATTCTACAGAAACCAGGTATTTAGAACTAGAAAGGGATTGTCCTGGTTTGAGACAAATTAGGAGGAAACGTCCTCTGAGAGAAGGCAGGTTTCAGCAGCCCCTCCCCCACCAAGTTTGGAAAGAAGGTTTTCTTGGAGGAAAGTGAAAAAAACCCTATTTGTTTAACAAGCAGGGTGCATACAGGCACTAAAAAGAATAATGTTAAATAATAAAACCTCTCGCTGTGGAGAAGACCTGGGAAGATCCCAGAGTTCTTTCTGTGAATGTGGCTCTCCCCTCCGGAGCTGGGGTTCTGCGTGGGCCCCTCCAGGCTACGATGTAGGGCCTCCCGGTGATGTCCTGGTGTTGCTGAACAGTCCAGAAGAGAAGAAGCAGCCAAAGTCCCAGGGAAAAAACTTTTTGCCTCAGCTAGCAAGGCTAGCTAAAAAGCAAAGAATTTTAGCTCTCTGTCTCTCTCCTGAGAAAAGGAACCGAAAACTGGGGAAAAGCAGGAAAATTCTTTCCTCCTCTCTGCCACGGTGAGTTATTTGTGTTTTTGAACACAGGCCACCAAAAGAATTCCACCGGCTTCCCCCCACTCTCTCTTAAAGGTACAGAACTCATGTCTGGCATAGAGCATGTGATAGGAGATACAGCACCATAAAGTCATTCCAAGACAGGGATAAAATTTGACAATATTTCTTTCAGTGAATTATCTTCTTCCTGAACCTCAGTGCCAAAAGCATTTAAAATCTCAGCCCACACCAAGACAAGAATTTTAGTATAAATATTACAAAACTGAAGATTTTCCAAATACTTGAATTTTATCTTAAATTTCCCTCCCTTAGTTGCCTTATGCAAATAGTCTGTTTTCTGTAAAGTGCAAATTAGTAACTCACTAAGCAGAAAAGCTCAAAATATATATGGATATATCAGACAGTTCTGGTGGAATTTACAATCCAGTTGTCTTATTCAACAGTATTATAACTTCTCTTACTACTTTCTATCCCTGTTTGTTTTGCCTATAAAATTTCATGCTGGTTAGAATATTTTGTGAAATATGTTTTACTGTATGAATCAATAATATTATTATAGGTTACAACTGCATTAGAAATGCCAACTGCTGCTTAATCAGTTGATCAAATAACTCTTTTGTACAGTATTATCAGATATGTTGACTTTCATAGCATGGTGTTTACTGTAAAAACACACAGAATTTGCAACAGCATTTAGAAAAATGTGACTCACACACCTGAAAGTGTATCTTACTGAAGTCATGTATCACTGCAATGTACAACTCTGATGGAAATATGCATTTAAAACTTGGTGAGTGTGAAGAGAAATGTTTTGAGATAAGTTGAGAAAGTAGGCTGTAGAACATCACACCACAGCATGGGGACATGAGCAGAATGTGCTATTGGGAGTTATCCTTCCTGTGAAAACGTGTATAGTTGCACAGGACAATGTTATTGCTTGTACTGACCAGGGATCCTCTGTTATAGCCCTTCATTAAAACCAGCTTCATTTCATGCCATGAGTCTTTCTTTCTGTGGTTTCTTCATGGTGTCTTCCTTTGTTCATATTCTCTTCACAAATATTTTGCCAGAAATACAAGTGCTAGCATTTTCCTAGTAATTTTCCAGCAACTTTTCATGTGAGATGAGTCTTAGCCAGCCAATGGCACTGTATGCCATGCTGGCTATGTCACATAGCAAGGCAGATGATCTGACTGCCTCTTGTTCACTGTCAGCTTGAGTCACTTGAGTAAACACATTTTCAGTGGCATGGGAAGCATGGAACAATGCCTCAACTGTATTTTGTTAGACAGACAATTCTTTCCTTAACGTTCTTATCCTCAATGCCAAAAAGTCACATAATCAGATGAAAGAAAACACATATTCTAGATCCTGAATACCTCTTCTTCTATTTTCTGCTTATCTTAGTCTTGGTCATTTGAAGTAAATTGAATGATATATGTTGATACCACAGTTTGACCTAACAGGGAAAGAAAGAGGTTGATGATAAACCTCCTGGCAATGCTCAAGAAAGTGGAACTGTTATTTAACAGTTTTGTTTGTAATTTTTTTGACAAAAATTGTGATTGAGATACACACTCCTGGCAAAATATCAGCCACAGGGACATCTTGGGTCATCATGACAAGTATTTATTATTTTGTTTTATAGCTATATAGGAGAATCTAGATTTTGTTCTCTTTTGTAGTCAAAGGGGAAACTACGCTGTCTTTAGGCCCTCTGCTCCTCCTCTGAGTGTTGCATGGGAAGAGATGTTGCATGTACGATTTTCTTCATGCAAACTACAAAATGGTTTCTTCTATACAATTTTATGTTTCAAAAGTTTTATCAGGCTTGACATTTTTAGTATTTACTACAATATGAAATACATTTATTTAGAAATTTTCTTAAGGTATTTGAAGAAAGAGCATGTGTGTGCGATGACTTAAAGAGAAAGTCATCATCTTGGTTTTTTCTTGTGGCTTCACCACCCCCCACCACTCCCTACCCCCCACCCCTCTGTTTTGTCACATCTGAGGAGGTTTGTGGAAGGAAAGTGTAAAGTGATTTTCTCGGTTTCCTAGGCTGCAGGCTGATTAGACATGTTGAGGTGCACTTTGGCTCTGTGACAGTGCTTTACAAAACTGCTGGAGCTGGCAATTCCCTTAAGGGACATTTTTAGTACATAACTCTTAAATAAGAAAACATCTGCTGTTTTTTGTACTGCTGTTCTGCATTCTCTTATTCTATCTCTCAAAATTAAAGATGCAGGAGACAATTGAAAATAGTTTTATTTTCCCTCTAGAACAAAAGCGTAAATCTTTTAAAAAAACTGTTAAACTGTTGTTGAGGTTCATTACAGAGACAGATGGGTCAGAAAATCATCACAGAATTGAAAGTAGTACACATAATTACTAGCTTTTTATTTCTTTCATATTTTTTTTTTTTTATTTTCTTGCTTTTGTCAGGAATGTTCATAGAGCAAATTAATTAAGCTGTTTATTCTTCTGTGTGATAGAACAGCAATTCTAAGGTCTTGCCTGGACATCCGTTACAAGTAAACAAAACATAATTTCTTGTAAATTATTGTTTTTGATGATTTTCATAGGTCACTCATAAATTGTCATCTTTAGAGGTCCTCTCAAATTACCTCTCAAACTAACATTAATATGTTTAGAATAAAGTCTTGTTAAAATCAAAGAAGCAAATTATCCAAAGTCACTTGGGAGTAATGCATTTACATGCAGATAACAAATACTGATGGATAAACTTGCTAAAATATTCATAATCTAGGAAAATCAAGACTTGCTTTACTGTGTATCCAAAAGGACTGTACTAATGATTCAAAATATCTGCTTTGGTCCTGTGCTGGCTAGCATGATGTCCCAGGCACCGAGCAATCTTCTGCCTGCCCCGAGCAGGGACAGATGGAGTCTGATTGCGGCGCACAGGAGAACGGGCGAATTTCCAGCTAGGGTTTGCCTTGCACCCTGATGGCTAGTGCGTGCGAAGGACATAGGATAAAGCAGAGGGACTCTCGGTGAGAGAAGGAGTTTATTCCAGGGTAAAAAACCACAGAGGGAGACCAAGACACATGCCTGGCGGGACAGTTTTGTATCCCAACAAGCAGGCGTGGAAAACACACAGTAACCAATGATACATCAGCCAGGGGGCGGGGAGAAGAGATTACAACTAATGGGAGGAGGGGTAGGCGGGGAGGATTAGAAAGGACCAATTAACAGCCAAAGGAGAAATATGGGGAAGGGAAAACTGTGGCTAAAGGTAGGGCAGCGAGCATAGCTTTTGGTGTGCTCAAGGCTTTTGGGGCTGGCCCTAGGGTTGGTCATTGTTCACTGCAACAAATATCACGTTTACTCCAGTCATTTAATTATTTACAAATGTAGTTCAGACAGAGCTAACTGGAAATTTTACTTGGTTTTGTGACCTCTTCTCTAACATTGCTTAATTTCCCAGGATGGTTTTGGTAAAATGATGGAAACAATAGACCTCTTCTGTAGTACACTTGGATCAACGAGCAATATCACAGGCTGTATCATGACTTACAACTTGACAGCTTCTTTGCTCCATGCTCACAGGGAATATGGAGCTGGCGTCCCTGGCAAGGCTGAGTTTGAGACACAAGGCTTGCTTTTCATTGATGGCAAGGTCCAACAACCCCAATTCCCTGAAAACACAGCACAAGTTGATAGGCAACCACAATAAATAAGAGCTATGGCAAAAGGCAAAACATCTTTGCAATATGCTAACCTTCCGATGTCCAAGTTCCACAGGAACCTGTTACTTTACAAAGGTTTTCAGGAACTTTATAAAATGCTTTTATTTCATGTTTTCACCTGGTGCAGTTAAGGAAATTACTGGCTGCTACAGGAGAGGAGAAGAGATTTGTCAAAAAGAGTATTGTAGAAACCCGAGAGAGAGATTTAAGGGATGAAAAATCTACAAATTTCAAATTGGTAGTAGCTGTGTTTTGTTCCACACAGATAAGAGGAACATTTTGAATATTTGATTGTTTGAAGTTATGAAATTGATAGTTTTGATCAAAAATTTAGTGTTGATTTCCTGTGCTGAGTTCTTTTTTGATACCATCAAGAATTACTAAGGAGAAACTCACTGTGAATTGTTTGACAGGATTTCTAGTACTCGGTTTTCAGAGCGCAAATTGCTTATACCCTTGTGTTTGTGAGGTTTCAGGGCTTCTACACTCTCCTCATAAAGAAGCTGCCGAAACAAAAATTACTTTTTTTCCAGTTAGATGCATTCAAAACCTTGCTATCAGTTTTTATTAAAAATGCGAAATGAATTTTCAGCAGAGCTTTGACACTTACACTGTTAATGTGCCTTCAGGCATGTAATTAGTAGAAGACTTTAATCTTTTATATTCCATACTTTGATCAGAGAAAATAAGCTCAGAGAAGCTATAAAGTATTGACCAGCATCATAAAAGAAAGTTGTAAGCACCACTTGAAGATACTTTAATGAACTGGAATGCACATCATTAGTTCTGCTTATAATAAAGAAAATGTTCTCTTATTGTTATTATTGGTATATCACTCTATCCCATAGAGTGTTGTGGTTTTCTTCTCCCTTTTCCCATTTTTTTTAAACTTGTGATATTTTTCAATATTCACAGAAAAAACCCTTGGAAGCTGCTTTCTGTAGCAGCCTGATAAATAAATAATTTCTTCTATTATTGATTACAAGGTAAAAAATTTAATTGATCATTAACGAAACAAGTCTGGGAGACTAACTAAGAGGATGAAGCTGTTTGCATTCATACTTTTGAACATGTAATGAAGATTAAAATCAGGGTGCCCTTAAAGTAAACTAGGAATTAGCAGAACAAAAACCAGGTTTGAAAAGTCAGCATTTTATAGTAGTTAGATTTAAAACTTTCATAAAATATTATACTGAAAGATGTGAATTCTTTAATTCTACAATTTTTTATTCCTGCACAGATCAGACCAGTCACTAATAAAATCAGAATGAGAGAGGTGTTGGGTCTAGCCTCAAGAGAGAAGGTAAGTTTAATCAGAAAGTCTGATGACCAGATTCTGTTATTTTCTTGTTCCATCTATTTCCATAATGAAAATGAAAATGTCTTTTTGTCCCTGAAAATTAGAAAATTAGTTTGATATATTTTTGACTTATGATTCAGATCATACTCTTGAAAAATCCCCAGAGAAGAAGTCTGTTGTGAAACTACATATGTTCACTGTGTAGTACATGAAACACAGGGTCACGTAAGAAAAAAACATGACCCTAAAGTTAAACTTCATGCTAATTTTAGGAACATGGAAAACAAGACACTTATTTAATGCAGTCCATATAGCCCTCAGTTGTTTCACAGACTACAGAATGCATTAAGTATCCAAAGGAATATTTGTAAATAATAGAAATAATAGAAATAATCCTATATGATCTTCAAGGAATAACAATTTACATTTTTCAATTACTGCTCAAATATAAAAGCATTTTAAAGAGTTCTGTCATCTCTAAATTATGAAATGCACTACTCCAATCTCTCTTCATCAAAAACCTGAATCCAGAACTTGCATTTTATCTCAAAATGTTATCGCATCCCTTCCCAGAATAAACATCTGTCAGGAAACAAGATGAAATAATTTAGCACCAAGAAAAGAGGACCTTTTCAAATTCTTCCATCCTTACTGTCTATAGGGAAGATCACTGCTTCTACAGTTTGTAATGATATTATTGGCACTTCAGGCTTGGGAGGAAAAGGCAATTTGACAGACATTGCTTTGAGGTTATTTATTTCAAACTCTTTTTCAAAATAAGATAGTAAAATTTTCTCCTGTCAAATATCAAAATCATTTAGACTGACTATTTGTGAAGATGAGATGCACATATAATTCAAAGTACTAAATAAAATAGTACATTTGAGGTGATTTCAATTATTTTACCTCTCTCTAGTGAATTTCTCAATAATTTTCCCCTTTCCAAGGCTTGCTCTTTATTTCGTTAGATTTGTTCATAAACAAGTTATCTGTGAAAACACAAAAATTAATCACTTTTCCATCTTAGTTCTAAATTATTCTTTCATGGGTAACTTCAGTTGATTTATTCACCAAAAGGAAGCTCATTTTATATCAATATATATAGATCTGAATTATCAAAAGAAATGTGCTAGATCAAGAAATAATCTTTTTAAAAACAATTTTTCTAATTTCTTTCAAAAAGAGCCATTTAGTCTGGGGATTGTGATGGAAACGTTACATTTATTGTTTTATGTTCCTTTTAATGATAAAAATCAGAAAATCCTAGTTTAATGTGTGTCTTGGGAACAAGAGTGGGGTCCTCTAGTGACTAAGACAAAGGGAGTTAAAACACATAAAGACTATTCTATATAATATTTAGCTTGTCATTCTTTATTTTTTCTACATGAAAAATTCAAGACTATTCAAAACTGTTTCTACATGACTATTCAAGACTATTTTCATTAAAAATACAATAGTTTGCATACTACGTAGTACCTTCTGCATTTAATCAGTAAATTGAAAGAGATAGGAGCCTGTGAGGAAAAAAAAAGACCATAAATTGGTATTATTGAAGACTGCACCATAATGAATATTTGCCAAGAGCTCATTTAAAATAGTTTTACCTTAGAATATCTAAAAAGCCTCTGAATAATATTTTGTATTTGAAATTTTTAGATTCCATTTGCACATAAGGTATTGAACCAATAAATTTGAAAATGCATTTATAGTGAAAAAATTACCTACTGTAAGTTGCATTTTGCAAAAAGTCTCTAAAATAACAAAAATAATTGTGTTACTTAAGATAATAAGTGATGCCTGCACTTAGGTTATTGAAAAGTTTCAAAGCTTACAGATATTGAATAATATCCTAATGCATTAGATGTACAAGGAATACAAATTCAATTTTTTCCCAAATTCATTACAACAAGAGAAATAATTGTTTAAAAAATAAATAAATAAAGTGAAGGCTGAATCAATGCTATGAAAAAATTCTAGGTAGTTTTACCCTGAAAAAGAATTTCAGCTGCAAAGTAGCACTGCCAGATTCACCCCAACTCTGCAGCTAGAAGTCTATTTGTTGTGCCACAAGCTTCATTTGACCTGAGCAGTGGTAGGGAAAGTGAGACACTGTCTCAGCTCATGACTTGCTGATGGTTTTCTTCGTCTCTTCCCTCCCAGGCTCATGCTGTAGATGCCCAGTGGTGCTGAACATCACAGCTGAAAACACAACTTGCCTACCAGGAACAGAGGGAAGATGGATCATCTTCAGCCGCAGCAGGGAGGGTGTAGGGATGTAGTGATGGGCTGTGACTCCGTGGTTCATTTAGAGAACAGCTGGATGAGGTAACTTTCTAGTGAGAGAAGGCAGCAGCTCCTGGATTTCCCTCTCCTCAGTAAAGAGGAAGTGGCTGCACACCCAGGTGGGACAGGGACAGCACCTATGAAACTGACACTGGTCCTCCATGTGGACTTGCTACTTTGGAGACACTCCACATTAGATTAAACTTTCTACTAAAACAGTGAGAGGCCACATTTCCAAATCACAAGTTATCTTTTATTAAAAAAGTAGTATTCTTTGTGGCCAGTGCTGATGTGCCCATGAGCATCCTCATTAGGCACAGATTGTATTTCCAGCCTGAGACCAGTGGATATGATGTATACCCTCAGCCTGGAAAGAACTGCATATATAAAATGCGACAGAAGTTTTGCCAGTACCTCATTACACATGGTTATCCTGCTGCTATACACAAACTACTTTAAAAACACCACAAAAGTATACAGACTCTTCTTTTTTTTTTTTTTTTTTTTTTACATTTTCCTGCAGTTTCCTTATGGTTTTGATGAAGTCTTTGTGTTTTGAGAGTAGTATTCATGCAGTGTTTTAGAGTGATTGTGTAAGAAGCTAAGTACAATAAGGCTAACTGTGAGGATCAGAAGAAAGGCTGGAATGAATGTCTTGGGGTACTCAAGTCTCAGTTACGGGATTCACAACATTCTTGCCTGTGTCCAGTGGAGAAGAGATCTCAAGGGCATAGATGCCGTAATATTAAGGAACTGCCAACAGCATAGACTGACTTAGAGATGCGAATATTTGCTTAAACTTTTTCTGAGGGAGGAAACAGTGCTTAAAACTACACACAGCCTATTTCCATGCATTTGTGTCAAGAATGCAATTCTCCTGGGTTTGGAAATTAAATGCAACATCTGCTTATGTAAATTAGTTTATGCAGTTTTTAAAAAAAACCCACATTTTTAGAAAATCATAGTATAGACTTAATAGACAGCTGTTGAAGAAAGCATGAACATGGCAATATTATCTAAATTCAAGCTGCTTGGAAGCTGGAGGCTTTTTCCTAATTTTTTTTTCTTTAAGTCTCATAAAACTTACTGCTTGAATACGTGATACACAGACTGTTAAAATGTCACTTCAATTCTTTAGATGAAAGTTAACATATCCTCCATGCTGAAGCAATGTGAAACCAAATTTAACAAAAGTCAGGTGGCTGTTATTTGTACCCTAGCACGAGTGCTAGCAACTATGCAGTGATAGAAGATCAAAGCAAAACAAACAAAAACTTACAGTATTTCTATGCTTCCCCAAAACAAAACAACAGTAATTAATGTTGGATAAAACACTTTTGGCTGTAAGCTGAATATATTCACAGAATACATTATCCTCCCAAAGTAGCTGTTATTCATTAAATAAATTATTCAAGAATAGTCTTTTGCAGTATTTGACCATCTCTATCTGGTTGAATGCCAACTCATTGAACAAATTGTTCAAAAGATAACAGCTTGATTCATGTATAATGTACTTGAAAAGCTTCTTTTCTGGTTCTTACCATCTCTGCTGACACTAAGTAATATTCTGTGCTTTTATTAATAATTTGTCATATGGCTGGCAAAAATGAATATAGGCAGCAATAAAGGACAAGGATCTGACTTCTTCGGAGGTTAGTGGGAGTTTTGCCATTGACTTTAAGTGGGGTTCAGGGTTTCACCCAAAATGTTTAAGGGACGACTTTGAAATGTGATGTGCATTGTTAGTGTATTTATGTTTCCGTAATCTAAGGAACTGATTCTATTCTAATATTCTTCCGTGATGACAGTGTGCCATAATATTTGGGTATATACAGATCATTGATACAGCAATGGAATCATTATCCAATATGATCAGAACTGTTTGTGTTAGTTACCTCTCTTAAGAGTCATTCTTTAAGCTTATTTCAATCTGTAAATCACAGAAGGTATGGAAACTGCAGTATGAATACAATGGGGATTTTGACATTTTTTTGGTTATAAATATATAAATAATAAAAAACCCTTGCAAATTTATACTGTCTGTCTGCTTTATGAGAAGATAGAGTCAGAGGTGATACACAATAAGCAAGTTTCCAGAAGCCTGTTCGCTGAGCAGCTCCTGCATGCTGAAGACAAAGTGACAATGATAAAAGACCCATGCTGTTGATTACATTAGACAAGACAGGACAAAATAGCACAAGATGTATTAATGTTGAAGTTAAATTTAAATCCAGGTATAAACGACTTCAGGCAGTGTGCATAAAGCAAGAAAGCTCAAAAATAAAGCACCATGCATTTTTCCAAGGCTGGAGGTTCATCTTTCCAGGCTGTGAATGTTTTAAGATGAAGTCTGAAACAACAGCATTGTAATTTGAGTTGGAAATCCATGGACTGCCTTACTGCTTGTGAGCACTGCATTGTATGTGGAACTAATTTTCAGTTATTTTTTTTTCTTGTAACATTTCAGCCTTTTTCTCAAGTCATTACTTTCCAAAACACTGTCATCTTGTATGTGTGACCTTCAATTTCCATTGCCATGTTTAGGTAAGAGCAGCTTATTAAATATAATGTTGGCCTATTCTTACAATTTGTAGCATTCCAGTAACTGAGGCTTTTTTCATCCATTTTCTAAATGCAGTACAAAAATTATTTGATACCATTAGGCTTTGTAAATTTCCTTACAGAATCCCCACTTAAAATGCTTGGATGGGAAATACATAAGGACTTTTAAAGAAAGAATCTTTTGCTATTGGTTTCTGTGTTACTTTGAATTCATAGAGCATGATAGTTTCACTGAGTGTTACAGCTGAAAGGAGATTTAAAGCCAGAGATGCTTTTGTACAAACAAGTCTTCCCAACTCCTGATCACAGCTCCAAGGGCCATCATTTGGCTTATCATGGAAGACGAAAGTAGGAAGAATATTCTCTGGGAGGGATGAAAGCCCCTGGGACCTTTTCCCCATCTTACTCAGTTAAGCCTTTAGACTGACAGCTGCCTTCTGAGTTCTGATTTGATTGTGCCTGCCTAGGGTGGCTGATATCTAGGGTGTGAGTGAGACCTTTCTTGTATCAATACAATGACTGAGTCTTGTGATGGCCTAATGATTTTATGGCAATAGAAAGATCATCCTATTGATTTATAGTGTAGTCTACCTATTCAGGTACCTGAAATATTCACACCTGTCTTTAAAAAAAAAAAAAAAAAAAAGGTTTAAAATTAACTCAATGTTGACTTCATCTAGCAGGATTTTCCAAAGATTGCAAACATTTGCCCACCTGAACTAAGGAGGTGCTTGCTAATGAGATTAGAAATACTTTTGCAGATTAGAGGAGTGTATTCCCAGAAGAGTAGTGTAATGGAATAAGATGCTTACTCCAGAAGAGCTAAAAGTCTGTGACTATTAGAACATTACAGTACAGATGGTGGGTGAAGCAGGGTGCACCTGAACCAACAGCATGCAGGTGTAATATTCTTTTCCTTCCCTACCTTGTTCCATTTTTGCTGCTATGTCCTGCAATTTAGAGGGGCAAAGAATTCAACTAACAAGTTAAAAAACACAGCTAATGCTTTTCCCTCTAGGTCTTCTGAGTTGAAATAAGAGCTGGAAATATGATTTTTTTCTTTGGGAGGAGTAGGTGTCAGAGACTGAAATATTATAGTTTATGACTTAAACATTTTCTTGAATGACTTTTAAAACTGTATTACAAAAGCTGCAAAAAAGACTACTGAACCCTGAATGGGGCCTTGACTGAGGCCTTACACCGCTCGATGATGAAGATAAGATAAAGTAACAACTCAGGGCTGGGGATATTCATGGAGCACAAGCTTAATGCCTCCAAGGTGGAGACCACAGCCCCAGGGCTATCAGCTGCCAGGCTCGAACAGACCCTTCACCAAAAGGTGGGGGGAGGAGAGGCTTTGGGTATCTTGGAAAAGCCTCTGGTCAGAAGCTTATCAACAGCAAAAGGCGTGACATGGCCCATCACAGGGGCCCCCCTCAAAGGGGTCCCCAGACCCTGCACCAGAGCAGCAGAGATGATGCAACAGACGCTCAGTGTTGCAAGGGACAGTGTCAAGGTAGCCCCTACAAGAGGAGGCACGTGGGCATTCCCACCTGGCCCAAAGCGTATATTAATCCACGGGATTCTGTACTCTTTGGCATGTGGCGGCGTGGTGTGGCATGTGGTACGGTGGTGTGTGGCACGGTGGCATGTGGCAGCGTGGCCACAGCGGTGACGGGGGACCCTCACCACCAGAAGACCAGATGGAGGGGAACAACGAGACGTCGTTGGGACCCTCGGATGGGTGATCTGCTTCCACCTAACCCCTGTCACCTCTCCCCCTCTCCCCACTCCCCACGCACACTTCTTTTTTCCACTTCTTTCTCTCTTTCTTTTTCTTCCCTTCTCTTTGCCTCTTTCACTATTAAATAAAATACATCAATTTTTTTGGCATCAACATCTAACCTCGTTTGGTTTTAATCTTGTTCCTGGGAATATTTTGAACCTTCTAAGTTCTTTCTGGTTTATGCACAGAAACTTGGCTTGCTTTGCTTTTCTGAGTTTAAACCGGATTGTAACAGTAGGTAAAATATTTGGAGCTGTATTTCAAGTAGTAATTAAAAAATGTGAACTCAGCTCACAGCACTCTAAATGTATACATTTGAAGTCAGTAGGAGTGGAATATTTATATAGTATAGATTTAAGATTAGATTTTTGTACACAGTTTCCTAACTCCAGATCTTGGCATTTTGTTTTTCTTCCCATTGTTCTTCAAGTTCCATTACTGCATACAAATGGCAAGGCACAGCGGTACTTACCAGATTTGGTTTCTTATGCTATCTTGTTTAAGACAAAACTTAAGATAAGTGTTCCTTTGAGAATGTAAAGGCTTGAAAATTTCACGTTTTTATCAGCACCTACCTCATACACTTATACTTAATTTGGCAGCTTTCACCAGAAAGAACAGCTACCAAGTGATTTTTGCATTCTGAATAGAGTACTAGCACAGAACAGTTGTATATCCTGCGTCTTGTAACTGAGGACTGTGAAGTCAAAATAAATAAGAGCAGTAAAAAATCTATAACTGGGTATTTGTCTAATAGCAGAAGTATACCTATTCCTTGACATTATGTCTACAAAAGAGAATTTGAGTAAGTGTGGGTCATTTCTTCTATTTAAGTAAGTAGAGCAAGAGTTCACATGTGGATAAATTGAAATCTAATCAAGATGGAATGCTGTAATATTACTTTTAAAGAGAGTTATCACAACATTCGTTATTGATATATTGGTGAAGATCTGTTTAAGGAAGTCATCAAAATATAATTTCATTTAGGTAGACTTTTTTTTAACAGAGAACTTATCCAATGGATAGTATTTGAGATGTGAGAATATTTAGATATTGGATTTATATTGGAGTATTTATTTCTTACTAGATTCACTTTTCAGTTTCTGATACTTGTGTTTTGGCAACATATCTGTTCTTCCTCCTTTTTCATTTCAAGCAACAGCAAAGGTATCTTATTGCTTACCAGGGTCTCAAAAGATGCTGCTATGCAAAGAAATGTGCTACCTCAGGAACATTAACATGACGTCAGTAGTGGAACCACAAGGAAGGAGAATGGGTTTCATGGTAATTTTCACTTTCTCTGGAATCTCAAAAGATATGTCTTTGTCCAGGTTGCAGTCAGAGACTGATTTTTATTTTGAAGCCTTGTGGGAGTCCCACAAAGAAATTATTTAGGAAATTTCTCTAGTGTGTTGTGGTGATGCGGTGTTTTATTGTGGTTTTGTATGTTCTTTGTACCCTAATGGTTCGTCCCTACCTTCCCCACTTCTACTCCCACTTGGCCTGTCCCAGATTCAAGCCGCTCCCCCAGTGCTCCCAAAAATGGTTATCCCCTCCCCTTGTTCTGGCACCTTCCCTGACAATCGCCCAAAGCCCTCCCGAAGTTCTGGACTGTTCTGTGCCTATCACCAAAGCCCTCCCTAATTACCCTTATATGGTCCCCGTCAATCCCCTGAGACCCTGTCCCCTCGGACACCTCCCCTCTTGGAAATCCCCTAAACCTGGATGCCCCATTGGGGCATGTGACCACTCTCCCTCCACCCACCAAGACCATTGGACCAGATGTGAGTCCTTCCCTCCAGCGTCCCTCCCTCCTAATCTGCCTATTGGTCCCTAGTTAGGATACTCCCCCTGTTCAACCCCCCTTTATAAGGTGTAGCAATCCTGCAACTGTGGCTTTTTCACTGTGGATCCCCGTCAATAAACTTGGATTATCTCCCATGGCAAGCCTTCCTGCTACTTTTTATCTTTCCCGTCCTGGAGGGCTGCTGACTGCCATAGTGCCTGGAGCCTTCACTCCCCTGGGTAGAGCAGAGGCTTCGGAGGAGCAGTTTTTAAGCTCTGTGCCTCAAGCTGCTCCCCACTCCTGCTGCACAATGCTGGAGCTAGCCTGGGCAGTGGACAGCAGCGGTCACTGCGACTGTGTGTGTTTGCTTGGCTTGTTTTTGCAGACAGTGTCATCTGCCTATCACATGCTGTAATCAAGCCACATGTCAGAAGAATGGGATAGACATGAGAGCTCTGGAAATTTGTCTGTACTGTCTTCCAGAATTTAGATGTCCCAAATCTCAAAGGAAAGCATCAATCTTCATTACTTAAACCCTTCCAAATTCCCTCCCCTTCAGTATTGGTTCCAACACCAAGTACAAGGATACAACTGTTGTACAATGCCATTCCAACACAACATTTTGAAGCAGATTAACATTTAAATGGTAAAAAGAAGCCTAAAGCTCACCTGGAGATTATATTTACATTCATAATTAATGTGTTATCAAAACACAAGATAGAAAAATAATATATAACAACAAAATGCTTATGTGCATTTACATTTCTATCCAGAAACATGAATCGAAAACAGAAATATAAGAAAGGACTCATAATTTCTTCATTATTTTCTTATTATTAATTTTTCAGGAATGAGCATATCCTTCAGCAGATGTCACGTTGTTATCCTTGGAAACTTAGCACAGTGAAAGTGATCCTGCCTATGCATTGGGGCAGATACTACAACCTGGGTACTAAAACTGCTGCAGTAACTTGCCGTGATGTGTTTATGCAGCCATGCTTCATGGCTCAGAATTCCTAGATAATATGTCAGAAAAATCATTAAATACATAAAAATATTCTACAAGCCATGAGATGCTGGTAAGTCTCTCTGTGGATTACTTCTTGTATTCTCTGCTCTCGCTACCAAGAGCTCTCAACATGTGACAGTAGATCCTTTATGATATTTGGAAGACTGAGTGACTTAGATGTTTTTAAGTTTAACTAACTTTTAATGTGCTAAGACGTTTTCTAACTCATACAACAGTCAAAGAGTGATAGGCATTTAGGGCATGGAAGCAGTAAGACATGCTCATGTTTGAAAACTGTACAGTCAGAACAATTTACTTAAACAGAAGGTTAAAGTTGCCTTTCTGTTCTTTTGCATTGTTTCCCCCTAAATTTCCTACTTTTTTTTGGTTTTGTATTTGCTGATTTATTATGTATAGAGGATGATTACATTTAGATTGGAGTTTTAGGGTTTTGCTGTATATACAAAATGTCATGGGCTAGCAAGCATAGTCCTGGAAGGTATTTTCCTGCAAAGAGGTGCTTACAGCTTCCTCTATGACCTGACAGAACCTATCAACTGGCTAGTTTGAAGATTGACAATTTTTTAAGCCACTTAAAATTTTGACCGCCTCTGTGGTCCAGATTTAAGAATGGGCAAACCCTGGGAAGCTGTCTCTCTTGCTTCTAGCCAGGGGACAGGTAACTGGGCTCGGCCCATATAGGGCCGAGCCAGGCTCTGGCCAGGACACAGCCATCCTGGAGCCGATGGGCCCTGTTCCACATGCGGCCCCCTCCAGCCCTACTACATGCAGACAGTGCAGCCCGGCATCCCCCTCTCCAGTGCGGCCAAAGATTCAGCTGAAGCTGCCCTGCTGCCCGGCAAAGATCATGTGACCAACAGTGATAAGCGAAATTCCAGCTGCACGGCCCGGGTGAGATTAACCCTTTTAGTGCTGTAAGTTTCCTCCAGAACAGATGGAGCCTGCAGACATTAAGTAAAGAAAGAAGAGCTGAAAACCTGTGGGAGGAGAAAGAGGAGATGCTTAAAGCTGAAATTCTGTTGTAAAGCTATGGTGGTGATAGACTATGATATATCAGAGTACCTGTTGTAATTTCATGAAAGCATGGGGGGTGAAGCGTTCAACTTGTACTTGTGAGCAAAAGCACCTGTGCTGGAATGAGCAAATGCTGAAGCAGCTGTAATTTGATGAGAAACTTGAACAGGGAGAGATGGAAGTGATGAGGACTCTTGCTCCAATCGGAAGGAGAAGACCTCTGTTCCTAGAGATACTCCCAGAGATAGTCCTAGAGATGAAGATGATGAGGACCCTTTTCTCCCAGGAAAGGAGGAAGGCCTCTATCTTAGAGATTAAAATGCTCCCAGAGATGGGTGAAGAGAACCTTTGTTTCTGAACAGCTCAACCTTAAAATGGTACCCCAGTAGCTCAAGACTGGACCCTCAAAAGCAGTTGTGGGAAAAGCTGTAAACTGGGGGAAGGGACTGTCACATGCGAGCAGAGAACCAACCCGGGCGGCTGTCTCATTGTGATACTGAAGCCATGAGAGAATCTCGTGTCGAGATGTCTCCATAGCATGAGCAAGAGACACTCCTCTCCCTAAGTGAACTGAACAAGGTTATTATGGAAGTGGTAAACAGACTGAACATCTCAAGGGTTGTCTGGGGGGGGAGGAGAAGAGTTCTGAAGGTGTGGTATGATTTAATTTTTTTTCCTTCTTTTAGGTCTGTTAATAAACTTCTTTATATCCTTTCAAGTTTTGTGCCTGCTTTGCTTTCCTTGTAATTCTTCTCACAGAGGGTAAATAGTAATGAGTATTTTGGACCAAACCACTACACTAAATTGGTGTTTCCACCCAGTTTTCAAACTGAACCCTCTACACAAAATAAGGTAGTAAAGGTAGTTCTAGCACCACCCAAAGATTCTCAAGTTTTTCTCGGTTGATTGAATCCGACATCTATCCTATCCTATTCTCTCCTATTCCAACCTCCATCTGTTATTTCCTGCTAGCACTTTATTGAAACTTTTCTATCTCTTGATTCGTATTGATTAATTCAGCTGGGTTTTTTTGTTGGTTTAGGATTTTTATTCTGAAGCATAAAAAGTTCTCTATCTAAACTTCCACTCCATATTTTCTTTTACATGAAAATTAACCAGCATAGTAATTTTAGAATTTTGTCTTCATTCCCTAAAGATTCAAAATCTTATTTCCTGCAGGTGCATGGTTTGTAAACTTCATAAGGAGAGACAGGTTAGGAGAATATAGGGCGAAAAGAAGAATATAGTACTTAATGAAGGCTTTCAATATATATAAAGCAAAAAAAGGTTATGGTTTTCCTTTAAAAAATCATATGTCCCCTCTGATTATGTTTTTTTAAATTAATTGTTTTAAATAATTATAAAGTTTTTTTAAATTAAAATCAGTGATGTGTTTTCAACCTTTAATCATATTTCCAGTAGAAATATAGAAGTTAGAGGAAAGTGTTCAGGCCTTTTTATATATGGAAAACATCATTAAGGAAAATACTCTCAACACAATTAATGTTTGGATTTTTTTTTCTTGGTAGGGATGGGTCCATCTATTATGTTAATTTGTACATAATTGTGTCAATACTGAAGTTTACTAAAGGTGTGTCAGTTTTCACATCAGAGAGAGGTTTTTAGAAACGTGTCCAGGATGTTAATTTTCAAGATGTACTGAAGGATCATCCCATTGACATCATCAGAAGAGAAGAAGAAGCATTAAACTAAGAATTTGGGTAGTTTAGGTAAAATAAACAAAATCATAAATAAAGTAGCTTTTCATTATGGTTGATATGGTAATTTAAAAAGATAACTAAGCACCTTTGCCTGCTGGTCATGATTGTTAACAAATATCAAACTTTGTGCATTTTATATCACCTTATCTTTAAGCAATTAATTTGGCCATGATGAAAATAATCAAGAGTTCCAAGCAACACAACAAGATCATGGCATACTGGCAAAGAATCTAGGAACAATTAGTTTTAAAATTATTAGTGTCTGCATCAGCCTCAGTAGAAACCAGTTCTTCTCCTTACTCACTTAGAAATCTGGGTGTACGTCAGGGACTGAAATGGTTCATGCCTCAAACATTGTTACGAAGGAGTTTTGCGTACTATAGGAAAAACTGTATAAAGAAGCTACAACCACAGAAGCCCACTCCTTCTTGAAGATGCCTGACTGGAATTTTGGACTGTGAGTTAAGCCACCTAGATAAGATAACAGGCAACACTATTGTTCAATCATCCCAGGTCTAGAGAGAAACAAACAAGGCTGAGGGAAAGAAATGCATCTACAAGAAAGCCAAATACAGTAGAGAATCATCCCTGGCTGGGTTTGGAGTGCAGGAGACCACAGCCCACAGAGGCCCGGTTTACACAGATACCCCTTTCCCCCCCCCCGCAACCGAGGGTGGGAGGAGGAGGTTTCGGGTGTGGGCATAACCTCTGGTCAGAGGCACTGAACACCCATCCTCCCTTACACAAACCAGCCCAGCTGTGAAACCCCCCACAGGCCACATCCACAGGACATTCCCATGAGGGGCAGCTGAGCAGTTGTTGTAATTCATCAAAGACCCCCCAAAGTGCCCCCCAGACTCATTCCTGAGGCCTTGCACCACAGCACTGCACATGACGCAAAGTGATGCAACAGATCCAGAGTCTGCTGCAAGAGACTGTGTTAAACTGCTTCCACTACACCCCCCCAGGGAGGTACGTGGGCCTTCCCACATGGCCTGAATGTATATTAATCCATTCTATGTTTTTCGGGGGACCCTCACCACCCAGAAGACCAGCTGGAGAAGATCATCAGGATTCTGGTGGGATCCACGGAGTGGTGATATTTTCTTCTGTCTCTGTCACTCTCTTTCTGTCCCCCCCATCTGTTTTCTGTTTATTTCTCTTCCTTTTCTCTCTCTCTCTCATACTTACTATCAAATAAAACTCATACTATTGACATTGGCTTATTGTCCTGTTTGAACCTTAATTCAGGCAGAGGCATTTCTAATAACTTTAAAAACTGCACCGTAACAGTGAGTAGTTAGTAGAGTAGTAGAGGTGAGTGAAGGGAGAAAGAATATAAGGCAATACTGAGTCAATACTATTGGTCACGAATGTGAAGTGATCTTAGATATCTGCTGCAATGGCTGTTAAATGAATCTGAAGTTCTCTGCAAATCTCCTGCTGCTCTGCCTATTTGTGCACACCAGAAATCCCTATTCAAGTGCACATGGTGTCTGAAGAGCGAGATAAGGTCAGGCTGCACAATTGCTCAAATTCTACTGAAACCTGATCTGCTTGGGAGAAGGTGATATCAAAGTGCATAAAGAGTGGAGCTGATAATATCCCTTCTGAAAATGAGGCTGACTAGATTAATTTCTTAATGAGATGGATGCAACTGAAAATTCCAGATTTGCCTCAGAGCCCTATGTAGGAAACTTGAGTTTATGTTCAAGACCATTGTTGGGGGTAATTATAAAAGTATGAAATTTGAAATTATTTTAACATTTTGGCCTATTCTACATCCCTATTTTTTTAATTCCACTAACAGAATTAAAAGTAAAAAGAATTATGAGAAACCAAAGCAAACTTTCAGAACAACTTCCTCTTCTAGTACCTCCCTCTTTCCACCTGCCCGCGCAAGGGAAACAAACATGGGGTTTTGGTCAGTATTTCATTTCTTAAGAGTCTTTTTTTAAGGAAAAGACTTTCTTCCGCTGTGCTGTGGGATTCTTCCCACGGAAGACAGCTCTCTGCGAACTTCTCTAACGTGGTTTCAAACTTCATGAACAACAGTCCGCTTGAATCTGCTGCAGTGAAAAATCCCTCCCACGAATTCTGCAGTCTTCCCACACTGCCATCATGGGTCCTAATAGTCATGGGGTTTTAGTCTTTTAAATATGAGCTATTCCAGCCTGAAAGCAAAGGCTCTCTTCTTCAATCTCTAAAAGCCTTTCACAGCATCTTTGGGCTCTGGCATTGAGCACTTTTTTTCCATGGGCTGTGTGTGGATTTCTGCATCCCCCCATGTACCTCATCTTATGAATTATAGGGAAGACAAGTTGCTGTATTACGGTCCTCACCACGGCCTGCAAGGAGAATTTCAGCTCTGGCTGTGAGAGCGCCTCCTCTCTTTCCTTTCCCCCACTAACTGTGGTGCTGCCATGTTGGCCTCCTCACATGACATCACTTTTCTCTTTTCTCTGAGAAGAAAGTTGGTATCTGTAAGTTTTCAGCTGAGAAGTTCATCTTGTTTGGGCTCTGCATTGGGGAAAGCCTCGCCCTGTCTTTCGTTGCCGGCTGCATGGTGTTTTTCTCAGTTCGGTGCAAGCCATGCCAGCTGGCCAGGCATGGGCTGCACTGGCTGCAAAGATTCACACTGCATGGTTTGGGCTACGCAGCTGCCCAGGGCTGCCTGTGGCTCCAGGGCAGCTTCTCACGGACGGCCCAGCCCTGTCACTGTGCCGGGGGGGGTGGGTCCCGGCGGCCCACTCCAGGAGGAGGCTCGGGGGCCCCCCTCCACCACCCCTTGGCGTGGAAGCACGAAAAGGAACTTCTCATGTTTCCTCCTTTAAATATGTACATCACGTAGGCATTACCAGCTTATTTAACTGGTCTAACCACCTGTCTATCAACTATGGGCTCTGTGCCCGTCACAGAAGTTTTCCAAACTGCTAAAACCACCGCACCTTCCATGCTGCAAGGGATTCCACTAAAGAATAATTAAAAAAAAAAAAAAACAAAAAAACAAAGATTTCTTTACTTCTAGTTCTAGTTCTGCTGCCTTAAGGAGGCAAACTCATATCACCCTCAAAAACCCTTCAAATAATAAATTCAAACAAAATCTAGAGATCTATCATGTTCCCTAGAATGATCATTAAAGCATCTGAAATCAGCTAAGTGTTCCAATTAGAAATGAGGAATAGATACATTCATAATTTAAATCTGTCCAGACATAAGGTGAATGCCTATTTCATGAAAGTCATTGTAACTTTGTTGGACTTTATTCTTTTAGTTTGGGTTGTTTATCTCATTACCTTCTATATTGCACTTAGAATCTCTCCTGTTTCCTTTGTCAGGTGAGGAGATCTGTGGTAACAACATGAAAAGCAATGGATGTAAGTCTATTATTATTATTTCCTGTGTTATTGGATGCTTTATGTGTACTGTAAAAATAAAAGAAGGTGGCAAATTAAAGCAGAGTTCATAACAGTGCCCATAAGAATCGCATTTTTGTGGCTTGGCGCATCATCATCAGTAAGACTGAGATAAGTTTTCTCAGTATAAATAAAGTAAATATTCTCTAAATAAACTGCTCTCTACATCTCAGCTACCAGTGATGCTCCTGGGTGTGTTCTCTCTATAGTTTGCTCAGTTTTGCCACCATGCAGAGAAAGTATTTTCCCTGAAGCACAATTACAATCTTCTCTACATGATTCTGTGTAAATAGCATCAATGAACGACAGATAAAATTGTCACTTTATTTTTGCATTTTTTACAAATATTTTGTACTTTAGAACAGTCCTCTTTTCAAAATCTCAATTTGCTGCATAAGCTTTTGTTATGAAAACTACATAAAACACTGCAAATTCACAAAAATGGCCTGTTTCTTTGTAAACTATACGAGAGATATCCTAGAAAAACTTTCAGTTCATTTCAGGTAGAAATGGAACTGTTTTCTCTTGAAATGTAGCCAGAATTAATTGAATTTTCACAGGCAGGAAGTTAAGTTTGTACAAAATTCCTTGTGAGATTGTAGTTCATAGATACTGCTGGAGAAATTTGGTACTGTAGACCAATTTTCATACGAATTTTTGACTAAGGGAAAGGTACCTTCTTTGGAAAGACACAGTGAAAAGTGAGAAGTTACAGCACCTTACCTTTTTCACAGCCATAATGACTACATCATTCATTTGCCCTGAAGAGCTTCTGATCTAAAGAGATGAGATGAACAAAAGAATGATAAGTGAACTGCAGAGGTTCATGCAGCAGGTCAGCACCAGAGCTGTAAAGAGAATTCAAAGTGCCCATTAGCCCACCTAGCTTTGGAAAAGCTTGTGTGCAAGGCATAAATGGACAAACGATGATGAGAGATGATTCTTGTGAAGTATATTTTAAGGTGTCACTGTATTTTTTGTATATAATAAATGTAAACCATTAGGCTTCAGCATACTAGAAAAAAAGAAGCTGAAAGATGAACAGAACTTGTCACAACTCATTAAGGAAGCTATAAATTTTTCCTTCCTGAGAATTAAAGCCTATCCAGATCTAGGCAGAGAAAAGAAAATAAAATAAAGTAAATGGCATTTAAATTCTTAAAAAATACTTGTAGCTACTGATGAAGCTGTACCCATATATAACTCACCTTTCAGCAGCAAAAATCATTGCATCTCTGTAGTACTGCTCTGTTATCTGCTCCTTAAGAATCTTAGGAAGTTTCTGCGGGTCAGTGATTATATCCTGTCTGCCATAAGTTTGTTTCAAGTCTGCTCAGGTTTCGTAATCAAATGTTTCTTAAGTTACTTCGTATGAGGACATTCTCTGAAATAATTATTCCCTGAGAACAATTAAGGAATTGGTTTCTACACAAAAAAAAAAAAAAAAAGGTCATACCTTTTTTAAAGTTAGTGAAAGTAAAAGCGATGTCTTCTGATTATTTCTTGAAAAAAATATCCCACAATAACTAAGTTGTCTCTGCACTTATATAGATAATAGGAGTGTAGGTACACTGAATTTATGGTATCTACTCATGCTCTTTCCTGTCTGAGACAATGTAAAACTGTATCTTACTTGAGTCTGAGGATACCATCAAACAAAATGTCTGCTGCATCTGAGCAGACAATGTGGTGATACAAACTTTTAGTGCCCATAGCTGGTGTCTCCATTCTTCAGGGGTAATTAGTGACTCTTAGTTTAGTCATCCCAGCCTCCATCAATGTCAGCCTCTGGAGTCCGGCTATTACTAATTCTTGTTGCTCAGTGGAAAATTGGTGCAAGTCCTTTAGCAGTAAGGAAGAGAGAAATCAAAACAGACATCCGTCTTTGCCTCTGGAAACCTCTGCCCTTCTTACCTTTTTTTTTACCAACAGGAGAACTTCTCAGGAAAACAGGAAAAAATCTCAACATATCGTAGGTTTTGCATCCAGGTTGCAGAAAAGTCCCTTAAGAGTGTCTAAAGATTGTGATTTGTAAAGCTTGCTGTCAAGTTGTCTCTGTCTAAGTTTGGATGTTCAGCTGACTAGGAGTTTCCACAGTTGGATATTAAATTAGAAGAAATTTTAAAACTTATTTCTTAATCTTGTATCTTAATACAATTAAAACTCTGCTGTTTCAAAGATAGTAATTTAAAACTGTGCTGTTTCAAAGATAGTCATGCATATGAGTACTGGTAATTTCAGGTTTTGTACACAACAAACAGTTTTTTTGGTACACAGCTCTAAAACAGTTCACCTTGTGTTTTTGAACTAAAGCAATCTACCAGTCTGGAGTATCTGGCACTGGTCATCATCTGGAGATGCTTTTATGACACTCCCTTAGGATTTGCTGTGAACCAAAATCTTTTATTCATGTGTGCTCATCTTACCTGTTGGTGAATACTGTGACTTTCTTGGAAACCGGTTTAATATGCAAACAAGTTCATCTGAATTGAGAAGGGGAACATTGTGTTTTATAGTGGGACAGTGTGACAAAGCTCAGCAGTGCAGTGGCATGGAAAACAGTCTGCCACATGATAAGCTCTCCAAAGGTCCTAGAGGCTGAGTGATACAGCCCAGACCAGCCAAGTGCTCGCCATTTCCAATATATTTTAAAAGAGAACCAAAGCAAGTGGCTGTTCCTTCCATCTTCCTGCTCTGCTCTATACATGTGCAAACTGATTTGCTTTGAGTATTACACAAAAACTCAATCAGGCCATATTAATTCCATCCAGTTCTGCATAAATTATTTTCAGATTACAATTTCTTTCAGAATTTCTTCTTTCACTGTATCTTCACATGTATGGACTATATCTGTTCTTCCACTTGTCTAAATTTTGGATACAAGAATATACCTGGACTTTTATGTACTCTGCACATGTATACCAGTCTCACAATGGACTGGGAAAAACAGATTGAAAAGTCAAACATGCAGGCTGGAGATGGTAATACTCTGTCCTGGACCTTTATTTGAATGACTGCAAGAACAGGAACTAAGTGGTTGTTATTATGCAAATATTATTCATTCTTAGCATAACCTTTGCCTCCTCATGAATTAATGAAACCCCATAAAACACATTTTAAAATGAATGCTAATTCAATCTTTGTGTGAATTGGATTATGGGGTATATCATATTTCAAAAATAGTATGTAGTTATCAAAAAAAGATTAATTGAAAACAGAGGCTCTGTAAACCCAATATTGAATACTGAATCAAGCAGAATATCCGAAACATGAGTGGGTTTCGTGGCACGTAACACTACTATCTCTAAAAATGCATACCTAAAGTTATGGAAAATAACTCTCCAAGGTTGCACAATGACAGCTTTTCATGTCCTCTCTCCATTAAAAATTTTTTGAAAAGAACATGAAACTTTTGCAAAAGCAGCTTTCTTGCTCCAGAAGAAGCCTCCTTACCCTAATGATCAGCTGCAAGTAGCAATCTGGTCAGCAAGAGAACAAAACTGCCAACAAGGTAAACAGGCCTTTTTTTTCCCCCTTTCCCCTTCCACTCCATCCCTCTCCTCTTTTTCAATACATTTGTTTTTAAATAACAAAGCCAGACTCAGCCTACCAGTGACCTCTCATCAAGATAAATTCCCTAAGTCATGGTGAATGTTTTCAGACTAAACTGTTGACCTTACGATAAAAAATGTCAGTTGTCATCAACAATCCAAATTTCTGTACAAAGAGACAAGAGATGTCTGCATCTTGACACACGTTGTACATAACACATTTCTTCATTGTTTGAAAATGTTGGGCACATCCCCTTCACAGCTCCAGAGTCCTGCATTGAGCCAAACCCAAACAGGTGAATGAATGTTGGGGGTTAGGATTTGTTCTTTTTTTCTCCTTTTTCTTTGGGAATTTTTCTCCCATTTGTTGCCTCGGAGACTGGAACAATGAATACTTAAGAGAGACAAAGGATGTGGCCAAGATGGGGGGGGGGGGTGCAGCTGGCTGCAGTCTCTTAGCTGAGGGACCTTCTCTTGGGAAGTGCAGAGATACTGCGAGATTTCAGCTGGGGGCTGAGGGGCTGGGCTTGGCCCTCGCTCTCTCTTCAGACTAGAGGTGAGATGGTTTCCTTCTGGTGGTAGGATCAACTTGGCAGGCACATGGCGTGGGTGTCTGACTGGACGTAATGTTGCCTTGTGGTTTTTGCCTGGTTTTTTTTTCCTTTCCTTCTGCACTGTGACTGGGGCATGCCAGCTTGCTTCTCTGCTCCTCTGCTTGCTTGGGAGCCCAGAGCCAGTGCGTGCTGAGCTGGGAGCTGGCAGCATACTGTCCCCCACCCAGCCGCTCCCCTCTGCACAGTGGCCTGACCCTGGGACCAGCCATCGTTGGTGAGCTATCCAGAGGAGCGATCCCCCACCCAACCCTGCTGTTTTCTGTGGCAGCTTCAGGGCTTTTTACTACACTTTAACCCAACATGCCATCCCCATCTGGATACCCTGCGGCTCCTGGCACAGCTCCAGAGTTTTTGCTACACTTTGTTTGCCACCTTGGATGTGCTCACCTCTGCTGTTCCGGTCTGCTGCTCTGAGGTGCTTGCCTCAGCCCATTTCACCATCCAGAGGGCACCGGGACAGGCTGCCCCCAATGAGTTTGCAAAGGAAAACTCTTTTCCATTTCTTTCTGCCCGCTGTGTCTGCCATTAACACAAGAGAGGCAGCTGAGCTCTCCCCACAGCGCCCCCTGCAGGTGCGGGGGAATCATCGCAGCCGCCCTGCCCGGCCGGGAGCCACCAGCGCCCCTGCCGGCTGTGAGCGGAACTGCACCCAAGGGGAAAGGGCCCGCGGCCGAGAGAGGCTGGCACTGGCTTCTGGTTCTGCTTGCTGCTGCTGCTGCTGTTTGTTTGCCTTGTTATACATGTACAAACTAGTAAAGAGATGTTATTCCTTTTCCCATATCTTTGCTTGAAAGCCCCTAATTTCATAGTTATTATAATTACGAGGGAAGGGGGGGGGGGGGTGTCATATTTTCCATCCCAAGGGAGGTTCCTGCCTTCCTTGGCAGGCATCTGTCTTTCAAACCAAGAACATAAGCTACTGTTTTTGCACTTCAGCAGAGATTATCTGGACAAAGGAAAAATTTTTTATATAACATGCATTTCTTATTCTTAATATATTAAATAAAATACAAATTTCCAGAGAAAATATAATAAACTTATTTTTCCTTATTAAGCAAATAGATTTTATAGAATCATGGAACCATTTCATTTGGATACTCACAGAAATTGACTTTAGAAAGATAATTTTGGCAACAAGTAGGGACACCTTAAATCAAAAGTTTGACATAGAAAACACAAGTGCTTCTGAATTGGATCACATTTGATCTACCTGGATACATGCCTTCCTTTCCTGTCAGAACTATATCATTACACTTTGCCGTTTGCTTTCCAATTTTGGTTTGAATACAACAAAGTTACTGGGAGTCAAGCATAGAATAGAAGAAATACCATTAGTGCAGCTTATGTTTTGATATTGTCAGTACTTCTGGACACAGCCTTCTAAACTACTACAAAAATGTTGATTCAGTTAGAAGGCCTAGCTGATACATCTTAAGAATCTTGGGCATGGGTCCACGAAACAGTTTTAAAAATTCACAGTGTTGTCCCCGGGGTTCCACAGCAGAACTGATTTCCTTGTGTTATGCCCAGGGAGTTGGACACATCAGGGTGTGATGCACAACAATTACAGCATTCACATGAAGCAGTTGTTGGCTAAAAAGATATTTTATCATTCTTGGTGTGGAAAGCAAAACACAATGCAGCTCCTAGATAAGTGCCTTAACTGCAAGGCTACCAAGTCCTTAACCACCCTAGGTTATGAACCATCTGCTAAAATAATTTATTCTCACTTCTCTCACTCAGTCTCTGAATACTCTGATCGTTTTCATGAAGGAGAAGTATTATCTTCCATATAGATGTGAGAAACGGAGAAAATAAATATTCTGTTGTCTTAGGTTACAATGTAAGATGTAACCAAAAGTACGCATTCTGTCACCATCTTCATAAGCTGTTAAAAACAGGTGGGGCACTGTTCTTTATCTCTTCCATGACTCATCCTTGGTAACTCCCTCTGGCGACTATATTTTCTGTTAATGAGCTATCAAGCCTCACTGCATGACCCATAAAATTACATCATCCCATTATGAAACGCTCCACCCAGGGGGGGTACCCAAACATTCCTACCTGGATATAATCTGAGGTTTGGAACACCACAGGCAGCCCTTACCTACTGGATTCCCAGAGGAAAAGAGCTACATAACCACCACTGGACCTTCAGAGGAAGACCAGACCCTTCTACAGGATCACCGCTTCAACAGAACCACATCTATCACTTCAGGAGGACTGCAGCCACCATTTAATCGGACTGCTACCACCACCCTGACCAACAGGGTGTCAGGTTGTATCCTGACCCTGTCAGTTTAAGCCAGTATTTTCTGCTTTTATTTTAATTTTCCTACTAAATTGTAGTTCTGACTTGGAGTGTCCCACTGGTTTGTTTTCAAACTAGTACATCTAAGACTCCCTGTAAAATTTTGGTCTGTGAGGGAGCCGTGCCTTCGATAACTTTTACTAGTCCAGAGCTTTCATCCTAATGCTGACTTTGTAACATCAGTTGCTCATACATGGAAGAGTAACTTTCTGGCTGCATCTTCAAGTTCCCTTAGTGGAACTGCTGCACATTTGATGTAGTCAACCAATTGACTTTCAGAGTTCATTACCTGTACTCACCTAAAGAAGACAGTCAAAATCCTCAACTTCATATTTATTATTTTTATTATTTTATTCTGAAAATGTCTTACATGTGCTTGTTGCTTTTACTCGGTTTTTCTGGGGGCATTAAATTCTCTGATCTTCCCCTTTAGCAGCAAACACTGGTGTCCTGGGTTGCAGTGTATTCTATTACCATCCCCATCAGCTGTTGAAATCAGGTGGGGCAGTGTTTCCTTGCCTCCTCCCCCCAGACTATCTTTCTGTTAATTGCCCATCATTGTCCTGCTGCCTGACTCAGAGATAACTCCCTCCAGACTATCTTCTGTTAATGAGCCTAATCAACACTTTGCCTCATGACTCCTTACCCCATTGTGAGATGCTCCACCCAGAGGGAGGAACCAAGCATCCCATCGTGGATATAATCTGAGGCTGAACACCACAGGCACCGGCTTCCCACTGGATTTCCAGAGGACAGGAGCTACACAGCCACCACTGGACTTCCTGAGGAAGAGCAGACTGTTTTACTACAGGATCACTGCTTCAGAGGACTGCAGCCACCATTCTACCAGACTGCTACCACCACCCTGCCTAACAGGGTGTCAGGTTGTACCTTGACTTTGTCAGTTTGACGGTGTTTTCTTTTACCTTTTTTTTCCCCTTTTCTTTAATTTCCATTAAATTGTTATTCTGACTTGGTGCCTCCCACTGGTTTGTTTTCAAACTAGTACAACTGGGAACTACTTTGTGCCAAGAAGTAGGGTTGAAATTGTATTTTTACCATTTTACCATTAAAAAAAAATCACAGTTCTGATCTAAAGCTCTGAATTTCTCTAAACAATTATAAATCATCATCTTAGTTTTGGAAAAATATTATTTCTCCAAGAAATTCTGAAATTTAGAGAAATTAGAAATTGATATAATTGATATTAGATATTGATATGTCTTTAAATTCCCTTATAAAAATATTTTCCTCGCTCAATGCTGAGCATAAATGCTATTCAAATAGCATATCTGGAAATAATGACAAAATGAATACCTTGCAAAATAAAGAGTATCTCAAATAAAAAAAAGTAGTCTGTTAAGGAGTATAAACAGCTTTATAGGAGATAGACAAATGGATGATGTGGTGAAGTACAAAGTACAAAGAAGAAATATCGTACTAGATTGTGTTGCTACTCTTTTTTAATACAGCAACAAGTGATGGGGAGAAATATGACAAGAACAAGATACACAGAGGAGGAGGTGATACAGGAGATCATTTGAAGCAGAGATCAAAAAGTATCAAACTGGGTAGATCAGAGGAAACGATTTGGGAGTAAATGAGTATGCCACGATTGTCATATATTTGAAAATACTTGAAGTGCTGATTGAAAACTTTATACACCTTCCCATAATGCTGAAGCAAATGGCAATAGCTCTTGCTTCACAATATGAATCTGCAAATCGTATAGAGCTAATTAGAACAAATTGCAGTATATTCTAAAATACCATAGTTGAACTAGTTAAGGATTCTTGCTTAGAATATTGAATGATGGTGGTGGGAAAAGTTCAATATAGAAACCCTCTTTTTAAAAGCTGTTAATATTTATTTATTTATTTATCCAGATCTTCTGCAAATGGCACTGTTAAGAACAGTCCTGTGACTCCTTTCTCACATCCATCTTTTCCTATTTTGCATCCATTTTCATGAAAAGTTAGTTTATACTCCCAATAAATTGATGTATTATGCAATTAAATGACCTATTTTTTTTTTTTTCAGTTTTTACATAAATAATGGTGGCTTTTAAAATATCAATACTTCATGGCCTCTTTGTACAATTCTTAGGCAAAATTAAAACTGATATAAATGAGAATTTTGCAAGTAAAAATGCATAATGGTGCCTAAAGATGAATGAAGTTGTCCAGGAGTGGACCAGCCTGTGCTATTGGGGGCGATACTGGCAAAAGGCCTGGTTGTTGATTAGACTCTTCATCTGTAGAAATAAATGAATTATTAAGCAAAGATAAAAGTGGTGCATCATGAAGTTTTTGTACAGCTCAGAAATGTATCCAGTCAGGTCCTCTTCAATGGCGAACAATAGGAAAATATTTTTCTCTCTTAGTTGTGTGCCCCCCAAGCATGTCAGATACATTGTTTTGTGCTTTTAAGTAACTTACCCATGACTTGGGTAGGGGCTCACAAGAACAAAAAGATTAGCTGGAGGCTGATTTAAATAAGACTATAAATAAGACTCATTTTAAGGGCCAAGTATAAAGAACATGGTTGCCTAATGTATATAAATATGACATATTATTGACTTTTTTAAAGGTTGTTGGGCATATATCTTCAGCTAGAGAAAAGATTATTTTATCTGCATTTCTCCCTGGGAATTGAGATACATCTGTCATCCATGTCTGGTTCTACTAAACTGAGTATCAGAACTGGACAACCTAATCTGAGTACACCCCAAAAAGTCTTTATCCCTTCGAATGGTCACTAATGGGGTTAATGATACACCTTCTAACTGACTCGACTACAAAGGGAGTAAGCACATGCCTTCATTTGTAGAATGTGAGGAACTTTAAATAAATTTTATTGTTTTCTTTTTTTTTTCCTGAATGAATATAAGTTTCCTCTGGATAACAATTAAAACTTTTAATTTAATTGTCAACATTCATTTAAATTAATGCACTTGGGAAAAAATTGCAGAATTGTATTGTCTCTCTTTTTTTAAAAGTTACTTATAAATAGCTTAGAGCTGAATCAAATTTTAAGTTCATTAGTTTCATTTAAGTTATTTATGTCAATAAATTTCCACTCAAAACCAGGTTCTTCACCCATTTCTAAGATTATTCATATTAATGCTAATGAAGATACTTAGGAATGCTGAAGAGTTGATGTAGCCATTCTTCTGCCACCCCTTTCCCCTTTTTCTGAAAATATAAAGCTTTTACTGGACATCTGCTTGAATTATCTGACAGAAAAGATTCTTGTAGTTTTAATGGAATTATTTTTTTCATTACCTCTTGTTTGTATCTTGTGCTCTCATATTGAAATTATCTGTAGCCATACAAGTCATGCTTAGTAGATGGAATGTAGACAGAAAGGCTTTGCTGAACAGTTATTGATCCAACAGTAACAGCTTTGGCTGCATGCTGTCTCAGGCATTCTCCTTTAGGTTGTAATTACCATCTTATTTAAATTATTATTTGATATTTGAGCACGTGTGTTTGTTTATCATAACAATGTAAGAATATAAGCAACTGCAATGAAAGCAAATGCCTTGTGCAAGATAATAGTCCCCCTAGTCTTCCTTATTTTAGGCATTTTGGCAAATTACCTAAATAATATTTTATTGCCATGGATACAAGGAAGCTGAATAGATTTCAGTTGGTGCTATATGAGTCTTCCTGTCTAACATTTCTAATTGCATGGATCTCCAATGTACAAGAATTAAAAACTAATGTCATAATATAATCTGTAAGTATCATTTCTGTTCTCATTTTTATCATATAACCATGACATCTAAGATTCAAATTTGCTTAGTAATAAAAAAGGTAAAAAGCTAAAAAATTTGAGTTTAATTGGGTAAAGCAACATCTCGGACTGCAGAACATCATATAGATAGAGAAAAATGGTGGAAGGTTGTCAGGGGCTGAAAGAGTTCATGCCTTAAACATTGTTACGAAGTTTTGCCCATTATAGCAAAAATTGTATAAGGAAACTACAATCACACAAGCTTAACTCACAGAACTTTGGACTGTGAATTAAGCTGCCTAAATAAGATAAAGGGGATACTATTGTTCAGTCATTTTAAGTTTAGGGAGAAACAAACAAGGCTGAAGGAATGGAATGTATCACAAAAGAGCCAAATGCAGCAGAAATTCTTCCCTGGCTGGGTTTGGGTTGGGGTAGATGACAGCCCACAGAGGCCAGGTTTACACAGACTCCCCCTGAAACAAGGAGGGGGGCAGAGGTTTCGAACGTAAGCTCTGGTCAGAGGCAGTGAACACCCATCCTCCCTTACGCAAACCTGTCCAGCTATGAAATCCCCAGCCCCACAGGCCACATCCATGGGACATTCATGTGGGAGGTAGCTGAGGGGGTTCCCTAATCCATCGAAGACCCCCACATCACTTCCCAGAGGCCTTGCACCACAGCACTGCACGTGATGCAAAATGAGGCAACAGATCCAGTCTGCTGCAAGAGACTGGGCCCTGCTTGGGGGAGGTGCCAGGGCATTCTCTCTTGGCCTGAGCATATATTAATCCATTCTGTGCATCTCTGGGGACCTTCATTACCAAGAAGACCAGCTAGAGATGACCGTCAGGATGTCGGTGGGATCCACGGAGTGGTAATATTTTCTTTATTCTGTCTCTGTTACTCTCTTTCTGTCCCCCCATCTGTCTTCTGTTTATTTCTCTTTCTTTTCTCTCTCTCTCTCTCTCATATTTACTATCAAATAAAACCCGTACTATTGACATTGGCATATGGTCTCGTTTACACCTTAATTTGAGCAGAAGCATTTCTAATAACTTTAAAACTGGATCATGACAAAGGTGAAGATTCTACAGAGAAAAATTATATAGCTAAAAAAAGCCAGTAGCTCTCTGATTAGGACACAAGGTTAGAGGACCAGCTGGGAATCCTGTCACCCTTCTGCCTATGATCTTGGTATAAAAAAAGGCCCAAATAGACAAACTTATTTTGTTGTACTTATGATAAATGAAAACAAATACTGAAAATTATAATCATGTGGAAGACTTGTTCCCTTTCCAGGCCTAGGTAGTTCCATGAAATTGTATAAAATTTTTATAAAGTCCTCTTATAATTATTTCATTAACTACAAACAAATTGTTCTTTTTAAGAAATTGAGTCTTAAATACTCATTTAACTACCTTAAAATATTCTTTATGTCAAAATTGATATAATATCCTATCCCTTATTGCATCCATATAAGTCAAATAAGACTATATATAGTCTTATAGTCTATAGTTGCATGGCATGTGACTGAAGTGACAGAATGAAAATTATATAAACTCACAGTTTGTTAGTGAAACATAACCTTTTTGATTCCACAGCATAAACCTTCCTGGTTTGGGGATGGGACAGTAGGTGGGTATATTGTCAAAGATATCTGCTTCATTTTCATTTGGACTTTTTACAAAATAGTAAACTAACTAAATTTTAGAATTTCTGTATTCTTATAGAACACTACCTTGTTGTTGCCACAGAACTCCAATGGGAGAGGAAAATGCCAAAGGAGGGTTGTAATTCTGAGGAAGTTTTGTGGCATATTTGTGGCAAACCTTTGTGTTCTGCTATGTTTCTCAAGACAGGTAAGGCTGCAGATTTCTGGGCTTTATTCCTACTGGAAGAGGAGGAAAGCTTAAGATGTTTTCAGTTATCATTTTGAAATAGAGTTACCTTGTCTGTACAGCTTCTCTTTCCCAAAGTAAATGGCAAATCCTTTATGACTGTTTAATTCACCAAGTCCAAAGGTATTTCCAGCTTTGTGTATCACAAAGAACACAACGGCACCACTCTACAAACTGTGACAGGTGTGGAATATGTGCAACAGCAAAAGAAAGTGACAGAAAATTCTTCAGTTTGTTATGAAGCAGAAGCGATAACAGATTTTTGTGTGGTTTTTTTGTTTGTTTTTTAATATGTAATTTAAACACTATCACTATTGTCATTGTCATTTCAACACTATACATGCTACTGTACTCGAAAATAGAAATTTGCCAGATGTTATGACTAATTAGGCAGACATGGGGATTGATAATATCTTGAGGGTTTTTTAAGAGACAGTTGCATTCCTTTCTCTCCCAGTTTCCTCCATTCATTTTCTTAACCTTATTCTTCCACGAGGCAAACAGTGTGAAATGTTGTATTTACAAATCAATCTTACTGATGCCACGATCACTTAGTAGACACATAGATGTGAGAATAACTTTACTTAGTATTTTAATTGAAGTATAATAAAATTCCAAGTGATTATTTTGTATAGAAACAATAAACAAGGTAAAAAAATATATCTATTGTCAGTCTGATGGGTTCAATATAAGGACAGAAGTTCTGTCCAAGCAATCTCAAGAAAGACAAATATAAGACAGATTTTTGCATTTCCTAATAAAAGTACACTCAGGCTCTTGCATTAGAATTACTTGATTATATATTTCTAATCTGTGTTTTCTTCTACTGAGAAAACAGTAAGCTGACAATAAAATTTGAGATAAAATATGTTTTCATGATGTGGACTGATGTCCATTAAGTAATGAATCAAGACATTGAACTGCAACATTTCAACTGTCATTTAATGCCCTAAAGGGAAAGTGGGTGGTATTGGATAAATACTTACTCACCTAAGTATTGTATTCAGCTCTTTCCTCGCTCTGCAAGGTAACCATCTTCACTGATAAAATGGGGATAGACACAGTCATCTCATTTCTGTAGTTCATATATATGGAGGGAGTTACTGTATATAATAATGTTGTTTCACTATGGTTTGGCTAATGTATGGAAAAAAATGGTAAATTTGTTTTCATAATGATTCTTGATTACCTCACTTCAACCTAATGAGAAGGATGTAAAAGGGCCTCATCTAACACGTTGTACATGCTGGCTGCTTCAAAAGCTCTTTTATATTTGAGTACCCTCAGGTTGAACACAACCTGGACTCTAAATTTCATTTGAGTGGATTTGTCTGTTCCATTGTTGAGGTGTCCATAAAATGGTGATCTCATCAACAGCTTTATAAAATAAGCTATATCTCTGCTTAGCGTGCTCTGAAAACACAAGCCATTAGTCATTTGTTCCACAGTCCTAAGCCAGGGGCAGCTTTGTTATATGTTAGATGCTTTTATCCTTTCTACCTTCTGCTTTTCTCACCTTCGTCCTAACCATAAATATTTATATTTGCTCTTCCCAGTGGGATCTGATGTGGTGGGTTAATATGAATGACTCTGAGCTGACATCACAAAATAGTTTTTTAAAATCTCAGACCTTTTATGGGCCCTATTTGCATTTGGAATGCAAGTTTTGAGTCCAGAGATAACATTTGTCAGCTTTGCAGTTTAGAGTTGGTAATTCAAATTCCAGAGAACACTTCCACTGTGACCTTCTCACCTTCCCTGCTCTCTCCTTTTCCTTCCCCTCTGCCCCCCTCTCAGTGATTTGAAGTAGCATTTGCTGAACAACTTTCTGGTTTTCCAGCTGATGGTAGCAGCACTGCCAGCTCTGCACAGCCAGTCCCAGCTCTGGCTGTAAATACTTTCTGAGCAAGTCAGTAATTAATGTTGCACTGATGACTAGTGGCATCTGTATGAGTTTATTATCATCTGTACTGAAACGCAATGTACAATGAAAACATGGGGGACTCTAAAGAAAGGCTAATAAATTTACATGAATTAACATTAAATTTAATTTGCCACATGCCAACCAAACTGTGCAGCAGATCTAAATCCTTTAAAAGATACAGATTTCTGTGTTGCAGCTGCTTCCCAGCCCTGGCTGCTACACTTACTTCAAGACTTTGCTCAATTTCTTAATTAAAACCACTTTCCACATGTGCTGACTGATATATGTGGATTATAGTTTTCTCAATTAGAGAAAAAATATATTTACTTTTATTTTTTAAGACTATTGAAACCATTAATTTACCCATGCTTATAATATAATGCACAGAATGCATATGATCTATTACCATTTTCTCTCTTACCAAAATATGAAAGGGTAGTGGAAAACTAATATTAATGAAATTATACTTTTCTTTGTAGTATTTAGGCTAAAAATATGACAGCATTGAAACTTGACAGTAGCATGGAAACAAACAGGACACTACCACCTACCTACCTGTTCTAGTAAAGAACTATAAGTTGACTCCTTTCTTAATGGATTATGTGGTGGCTTCTGGCATCCCCCAAAATACCAAGCATTGGAATGAATAGTGTTAGTATTTATATCACTGTTTTAACAACCACGGTGTCAAAGAGTTCAAATTCACAATAAGTATAAAATATAAAGAAATAGAAAGAAGATACAGAAAGACAGCAGGAAACAAAACTTTTTATCACAGAAGTTTGTGAAGAAAAAAAAAAAGCATACCTTTGCCCAGTTTTACAGAGAAGTTAATGTAAAATCAAAGTCCAAATACAGGTTTCATTATAGTCCATGCTTCCACTAAATTCTTGCGTGTACTGGATGTCTGTTAAGATCCGATTATTAGGGTTCTTTAGAAATTCCTCTGCCTGAATTAGGCTGCAAACGAGACCATCTGCCAGTCAATAGTATGGGTTTTATTTGATGGCAAATATGAGAAAGAAAGAAGTAGAAAAATAGGTGGGGGGGACAGAAAGAGAGAGACAGGGACAGGATAAGGAAAATACCACCACTCCATGGATCCCGATGATATTCGTTAATCCTCTCCAGCTGGTCTTCTTGGTGGTGAAGGTCCCCCCAAAAAGCATAGAATCCAATGGCGTCGAGCAAGAAGGCAATATCCAGGCATGTCCCCCTGGGGGAGGCGGGCAGTCTCTCACAGCAGACTCGGGATCTGCTGCACCGGGGGTGCAAAGCCTCCGGGGAGCACTTCGGGGGGTTATGACTCCCCCTCAGCTCTCTCACGGGAAAGTCCCGCGGATGTGCCCTGTGGGGTTGGGCGTTCCACAGCCGGGCCGCTTTGTGTAATAGAGGATGGGTGTTCACTGCCTCTGACCAGAGGTTACACTACACACCTGAAACCTCCTCCTCCCCCCTCGGTTGGGGTGGTCTGTGTAAACCTGGCTTCTGTGAGCTGTGCTCTCCCCCCACCCCAAACTCAGCTGGGGATGATTCTCAGCGCAGCTTTGGCCTTTTGTGGATGCATACCTTTCCCTCAGCGTCAGATGATTGAACAATAGGTTTTCCTTTATCTAATCAGCAGTTTAACTTTCAGTCCAAAGTCCCAGTCTTCAGGGAAGCTTCTTCGGTTGTAGCTTCTTTATAATGAGCAAAACTTTATATCAATGTTTGAGGCATGAACTATTTTCAGTCTCTCACAATGTCACAGAAAAGAAAAAATACATTTTCCTAGGAACTTGCAGGTCTTTTGACAAAAATTTTTTTCAGAAATCTGAATGAAATAAAATTTCCCAAACCAAAATATACAAAATTACATTAAATTAATTATCTGAAAGATATTTGGCTTGATTAACTGAATCTATTGAAAAGCTGAAAACTGAAAAACTCTTACAGCTGCAGAAAATTCTGTTGATTTTAAACTTTAGCTTAAAATCTTGGCAATTGCTGCAGTCCATCCATGGGGCAGCCAGATCTGGCTCCAAGGAAGCCATATGCTTATTGTAGCTGAGGTGTCTGTTCCTTGGCACCTACTGGTTTCTCTGAAGCTACACCTTCTGAGGGCATCTGGGTCCCTACATCTCGGATGTCCTGTGTACCAGAACATCAGTTTGATTTTACAATGTGTACTTTAGAGGAGAGACCATATTTAAGCAATTCTTCAGTGCCTATATTGGTTGCTACTCCTACTGTAGTTGCTTTAGTAGGTAAGAAAAAAAAAAAACAAAACAATAAAACAAAGCATCTTTGATAATATTTTCAAATATAAACTAGCAATTTAACATAAAAGTATGCTGCTAGTATATAATTCTGTAACCAGCATAGTTTCCCGTGGAAAAGTTTAATTGCAAAGTTGCTAATTTCATAGCAACAAACTCCTGGAAGAAAGGTGGCTAGTCCAGGTATGTTAAAATTAATGCATATGAAAACATATTATTTCTGTTAATTCCTCTATCTTTTACAGCTTGTCAAGGTTTATGAGTAACAAGGAAATGGCAGAATGATGAGTACTTATATATCACAAAAGGAAGAAAGAGGTTTGAAGAAAGTGAGAGCTACATAATATTTTCCTCAGCCACATGCGTGTCATCACAGATTGCATCAGAAAGATCCTGTCAAGCCAGCAGTGGTTAATGAGTACATTAAAATTAGATTTTCAGTTGTAGAAATATGATCAAAAGAGTAGAAAATGCAATTAGTCACCCACTTTTGTTTCTAAGGATCCTTTATTTTACATAAGGATTTTCTAGTTTACTTATACTCTGTCGTTCCTTTCTCCTTCTTTTTGTCCTTTTTTTAAAAAACTGAGGATGAAAGAGAAGACTGGTTGAAAATAGGACTAGATTAATACATTAAACAAAGTATATTTAATGTGACTATGAGAAAAGAGCTCCTCTAGTAAAAAGAAAGCTTCAATACTGAGAAACCAGAGCATCTGTGAAATAGTATATTTTTTCTGAATTAAATACAAGCTGCATATTACATTTTTAATTGTAAGAAGAAATTAAAATGTGTTGTCAACTTTAAACAGGTATCTTTGCCAGAAAACTTCTCTTCTACCGTGTATTAGAAGATACCAAGATTTCACAGAAAAAGAAAATGTTCTGAAAATAATTGCTACCCTTTATTTTCATGTGTCTAAATGTACTTTAGTTTGCATATACAGCTAATTTATCAAACAGCTTGGCAGAAAAACTGTTTTCATGTTCCCTTTTGGTTATGTTCGAAAAGAAGCAGTCCAGAGCGGGAGGAAGCACTGCTTGCTTTCCAGACAGCTGTCGGCTTTCTTTTTCTCCGGAGGGAGACGGAGAGTTGAACTTTTGTTTTTTGGGACTTCATTTTTTTTCCCTTCTTCTTTTTTGAACTGTTTCAACATCAGAACACATCGGAATTTTTTCCACCGAGGTGGAGGCCCTGGAGGAGAGGGCCCCACCCCGTCCCAGCTCCGAGGAGGAGGAGAGAGGCTACCTATGGAAGGACTCTGAAATTTTTCCAGGTTTTCTCTCTACAGCAAGAGGTTTCATTATTTAGCATTGTTATCCTCTTCTGGTGTGTTTGTTAGATAAATAGTTTTTATCTCTATCACTTTCCTTTGAGGAAAAAAATTCTTTTTTTTCCCCCAAACCTGGTGGGGGAGGGCTGGTTCTAACCTGCCTTCTCTCAGATGATATATTTCCAAATTTGCCCAAACTGGCACAAGTGTCAAGAATAGCATAGAGCCAAACCAAACCTGTCATCCATTTCCTCACCTTCTGTTCCTCTTTCCTCCCCGACATATGCCTAACAAGTAGGTAAAGAGGATCTGGTTTCAAAGATGAATATTATCTTGGTGCTTCTCAAAACTGAGACTCTCATGTCACTTTTACCAGTGAAAATGCCTAAAGGTGCGCCTTTAAGAGAATTCAGATGTAGGTGAATGTCTAAATTCTTATTGAAGTCTTATTACTAGTATTTAAATTGGGTTTTTTTGGAGGTGGGTGTTTGGATGTAGTTCCAAAGTGGCTGAATATACTCATCAAAGAAGGAAACATGGCTTTTTATGAAAACAGTTGATTACATGACTGTGTAGAATGAAGCTAAACTGGGTTTAATAACTGCAAACTATGAACTTCAGCCACAACAGAATTGCCAATCACAGCTTGCATTACTAGTGCACAGCTAGGCAAAACTATAAAAGTTCAGGGGAAAAAGCTGCTTTCTCCAAGTACTTTAAGTAGTATTTTTAAAGATGTTTAGTTACTCTTTAAGTGATAGCATAACAGTACTATTTTCAACAGTGTTAAGAAAATAAGATTTCTTTTCTCCGTCTCTCTATCATTATTTAATATTTTGCTGTCACAGTTCTAAGATTTTAGGTTTTATTACATTTCTATGAATTTTGATTAAAGGGGAGTTTTGGGAAGTGCAACTTTAACAAAGTGATATTCAAATTAAAAAACAAAAAAAGACAAGAAGAAGAAAAAGCTGTAAATTTAAATGTTCTATGGATTTTTTTAGCACCAGAACGTCATAGTATTTGTCTTCCATCTTAATTTTCTATGGAGAATAGAACTGGATCATCTTTTTTCATCACAGTACATTTTAATTCCAGTATATCTTAAATCACTTTCCAAACATAAAATAATTTACTATTACACTATATTGCTTCCAGAGAAAAATGTCATCTGTTTTTCAGAAATCAAAGGCTTAAATGTATCCAGCTGTTGCTGAATTAACTAATGAAATTTTCTCTCATTTTCTGATGGTTACTGCATAAACTATCTGGCTAAAAGAGAACTGGTACCACAATTACTAGATGAGAGATTTGGATAGGAGTTACATAATCTCAGGTAGGAGGATAGAGAAATCAAAGAGAGAGTACCGGTGTAGGTTTGTTAAAGAGCACTGAGTCAAGCAAGAGGAATACCTGAGCTATCTTTTAAAAACTTCTGAAATGCATTAAGCACAATTGTGTTTTAATGAAAGCTCCGTTTTGGATAACGGATAATGCATGGAGGCATCAGCAAAAATTAACTAGTGTTTCTAAAGGCAGTACAAAACTTTCTAACATCAAAGGTTTTGATTTGGGCATAGTATGGCACATAAAAAGAGTGTAAACTTAGCATAGTCTGGAGAATAAAAATCAGCAACTGACAACAGTACTGTAGAAAAAAGGGTTTCTATCCATAATGTTACATTCCATCTATATCTATATATCTATATTTATATCATCTATATATCATCATCTCTCTCTATATATATCTATATACACTTACGTCTTTATCTGTTAACTTGATGTGCAGATTCTACATGAATTTATAAGCACAGTTGAAGAGAGAAAGACAGAAAATTGTGAGTAGAAAGAAGGAGTTATTTAGCAGAAGACATGCAAGCAAAAGTGGACCAAATGCCCATATTATTAAGTTGGTCATATTGCTCTCACCCAAGAAAAAGTAATGGTAAACATTCAGATAAAATACTGGTTACAAACAATAAAATGAAATTGTATAATTAGTTTCAGAAATATATTTCATTAAATAGAAAATGGGTCACAATAAGATGAATTTACTGCATTTTTTTGAATTTCTAAATCTGGCTGAAGTAACTTGGGGGAACTATAAAATTGCCACTTAAACAGATAAAAGGAGGATGATTAAAAAAACCAACAAAATATAAGTGAAACACTTTTTAAAAAGATTGAATTTTACTACTGAGAGATGGAGGAAATATTTTAACAAAAAGGATAAGTAATAGTAAGTAAGTAGGGCGAGAGCTGCAGCAGCAAGCTGCACTAGAATTTGTTAAACTCAACATTTTCATAATTGATGGGGAAATTAATATTAAATTACATGTTAATTGCATTGCAATAAAATCTTTTATGACACCAAACTGGTGAAATGGTAAGATTTGGAATTCACAGTCTTACTTACCTGTGTTATTTGCCAGCCCTGACAAAGCCAATAGGTGAGTGAAGGCAGTGCAGCTCTGACTGTGTGCCTTATCCTAGGCTCTGGGAGTGATACCTTGCAGAAAGGGTTGGAGCTATCCTAAGGTGTTTCATCAGTGTGGTAGTGAATGGATATGGCTTTTCTTCAGTATCTTTCCTCTTCACTAATTTCATTAGTTGTAATTACATGCTGTTAGTCGCATTACTAACAATGTTAATGAGTCAAATACACTGGACTTACTCCTGCCAGATAAATTTTTAACGGCTGTTAAAAAGTTGGAGTAGGTTTCAGGAAATATCTATGCATTATTCAGTGAGTAGTAGACATGTCTTAATGTGAGAGCTTTAGAGAATTCAGTCTGAAAAGATTTAGAGGCGATTTGATTATTCTGCAGAAGTGCTTTCTAGGAAAGAAGATAGTGGATTCTGAAGGACACATAAATCTAATGTAATAAGAGCTAGAAACCAAAACCAAAAATGTTTGCTTTTCCTGCCATATAGCTGTGCAGATATTCCCCCCAAACCCAATTGTTTTCAGGTGGAGGGTATTCATGACCTACCAACCATGTTAAGGAATAACTGCTACGTAATAATCAGTGCAACCTATGTTAACTTTGAATGAACTGTCGGAGATTCTAGAGATGTAGTCTACTCAGGAAAGGTGCCCCTTGTCTTGGCACAGATATGGTCAGCTGCTGTGGTTATCTTTTGGAAGCTAGGCAGAAACTATAAGATATTTTAAGTTAATAAAGAAGCCATTTGAAAAACAGTCTTAAAATTGCAGATGTCTACTCTTTTGCTAACTAGAATTCTATTCTGTTCTGTGGAAAAGCATTGAACCATTTTACCTTTTTTCCCATCTATCAGTTAAAATGTAAATGGTATTTGCTTTTCTCTAAAGAATATTTGTATTTAGTTATCATTTTTAATATCATAAAAATAAAATCATAAAGTTATTGCAATCTTTTAAAATAATCCTTTTTTAAGGAACATTTTTTCTAGTTTCCTACATCTTCAGTTTTTTATTTGGTTCTTCCTTTGCACTGGTATATATCACAATGAATTCCACTCAGTTTTTGGAGTTACACACACGTATGAATAAAAAAACATTTTCCATTTATTTGACAAATTTGGTAATTTTATAACACTGATTTAGAGAACTGTTGAAAAGAATTCTCACTATATCTCACATTCTGGCAAAGTTTATATTAAAGTGAATTGTTATTCTTTTATTGGCTGGAATTTCTTTCAGTTCAGCTTGGGAAAACTGACTATGTTAAACCTATAAATACTACTGGAACTTAGTGGCAGTTGTTTCTTTAGTGGTTTTCCAAGATTAAGAAATTGTCTCACTGTAATAAAGCCTATTGAAATGCTCACCATGCTGAAAATGAAAAAAAAAGTATATTTAAATAAGAAAGAATGAATTTAGAAAAGTATTTTTTGAACAAGTTTTATACAAGAATTTGATGACTAGTATGCATTGTAATATGTACCTTTAAGTTATGATCTTTGATTTTGATTGCTTGTATTTTTACTAAGATCTTCATGAATTTTACGAGCAATTTGATAAATTGCAACTAGAAAACCTTAATAGAACAGTTAAAAACCAGAACAAGAGTATTTTTCGTATTATTCTTGTAAATGGAGTCATGCAGAAATGTCACAATGGTTTGCTTAAATGCATTGCCAAGTTAAAACCTGGTGTAACATGAAACCATGAAAGCTTTATAAACTTTATGTACTTTTTCTTGGACTCAAATAATAGTTTTTCCACATGAACTTTATGGGACTTCAGTGTGGGAAGCAAAGTCTAAGGCTGCAATCCTTTTAATTTCCAGGTTCATCATATTTTTAAATGTAGCTCCAGAAAGAGGAATGTTTCATAGATTGAAAAGTTTACCTGAAAAAAAAATGACCTGGGAAAGATGTGAGTGATTGAGACAAAATGTTAATGTTTCTTGGTGCACTTTTTAATGCACATGACACCAGTGTTCACAGCAAAGAGGAAGGGTAAGGCTCTGTTTAGGGAACAAAATAGCTTTTAATGTAATTTAAATCAGTGATTTGGCCTCGCCTGGGAATTCTATTAGCTTTGACCTTACCTCAGACATTCAATTTTTCTCACAAACCTCAAACTAGAGCTTGTAAAAAGTCTACTAGAACCAGATTTATGCCCAAGTAGTACACAGAGAGCATGCCTTTACTTTCATCCTCTCTGTACAGAAGGCATTTCTTCAGCCAGGAGATGGGAGTTTCACTGCTGAAAATCACAAAGGAAGAGCAAATTAAGAAGCAAGTTTATACAATGCATTAATTGTTAAATTTAAAGTTTAGCAATTAAGATATTAACCACTTTTTTCTTCTTCTAAATGAGGAAAAATTTATTATAAACTCTTTTTAATTATTCAACATTAAACCACAGGGTGGAGTTTTGTTTATTATTTTACTATGCTTATTATCTTTTCTGTCATATTTCAACTTTTTAGGTTGAAAACAACTTTTTAAGTTGATATGTATCCAATATGGAAAACAAAGCTTTTATAAAAGGGAATCAGTACAACATAAGGAAAGAGCATACCAAATCACACAAATGTAAATCAGCAATTATAAGTCATAAAAATAATTGTGTTAAAAATACTTATAAAGAAAAATTATCAACCCTAAACCCCCAGATTTTGATTTAGTTATAAATTATTACCTATATATAGCAGAGCAAAAAAAAAATAGTATTTCCAGATGAGTTTTCTTTTTTTGATACAGGGTTGTTGGATTGATTTCTTTTTTGAGGGGAGGAGGATGTGAAGAGAAAAGAAGGGAGAAATAAATGTTTGTACATATCTAGTTAATTGATTAAAAAAATATATTTATTTTACATGTTTTTTAATATTTATGAACACTTTATTTGTTTAATTTAAAGCTACCCAATGCATATTAAAGTAGCCCCAAGAGTAAAGGAAAAATCTAATAGCGGTATTCCAGTATCTGGTGAACAAAAATAACCAGTTGCTTCTCTGTTCAGAGAAGAAAAAAAATTGTTCAAGCAATTAATCTGGTACTCTGATTTTGATATAGAGGATCATTTTTTTAACCTGATTCATTTTATTTAGCCCAGGGAGGAACCTGTGTCTGATAATTTAAGTGTGTGTCCTCATGAGACGGTCACAGCGTGTGAGAACTTCTTTATTGGCCTCTTTTCTTTTCCTCACCTTTTACCTAAAAACTCTCCTCTTTTGCTAGCACTCACAAAGTTAGAAAATCCCTTCTGAGGAATTTCACTGAAAAATACTCAGTGGGATTTGAAAAAAGAAAAACAGGAAGGTGGTCATGAGGAGAACAGTTAAAGAAGAGAGATTTAAGAGACAAGTCTATTTGCATTAAAGGACAAATACCTGTTTTTAATTGGTAATTATTATTTGTCAATATGTGAGATGAAACTCAAGCTACTTAGAGAGCATTCAGTCATGGACCTGACATTTAAACAAAGGGTCTTTTATCCTTTTAACTTGGGAATATTCCATCTTTTTCCTCACTTCCTTTACTGCTCATGGTTAACCTTTACCTCAGTAAAATACAAATCAGGGCATCCCTTAGTCTCCTCTTTTCCAGAAGCAGTTGATTCCTTGGCTGTCGCTTTACTGCCATTATGCATAGACACATACCCACCCCCCAGCAGTTTGTGTGTTACACTTTTATGATTCAGCAACCCTGAGAAAATACAAGTCATTAAAATTTTGCTAAAACAACTTTCCTACCCAGTGACTGGTCGGTGGTTTTGTTATTAAAAATGATTAAAAAATAATAGTAATTTTGAATCCGTAGAAGGTTGCACTTAAAACACAATAAAGGATCACCTCATTACTAAGTCTAATAATATTAGATTCAACTTAGCATGAGTATTATCCAAAAGCTGCTGTAGTAGAATTTTGTAGGTAGGATCTAGATTATTGTTAATACCAAACTGCTGACATTGCCTTATATAATATACTGTTACTAAGTACCTAATAATTTTACAGGCTTTTATTACAGTCAGCAGGACTTCATTCAGTAGGACATTAGGAACACGTAGGAAACCAGAACATTTGTGGCAAACCTTACACAGCACTGCAGGAGTTCTGCTTTGCTCTTCCTGTGATGAGTCACCTTTGGGTAGAAAAGAAAACCCCATAAAATCCTTTATTACTTATACCTATTAGAGAGTATATTTACTGTGCTGTGGTTCAGAACTTGTTAGTTTTGAACAAGTATGGGTTCTAAGAAAGCCATATTTTGCTGTTCTCTCTCTGCCCACTTCTTCCCTCTCCTCCATTTTTGCTTCATTCTCTATGTCAATCATTAACACAAATTTTTCTCTTTGAAGGTTTATATCACTGTTGAATCCTTACAAATGAACTATTAATGTGCAAGCACCAGGATCCTCCATTCCCACACAGTAGGCACTTTGTCCCTGAAGCTTATCCTTTTACCACTCTGATTCAGACCGTTGGAAACCTCATGGCTTGGAAAAGTGATTTTTTCCCATTTGAAGATACTGTATACACTATGTGGCCCATCTGTCAATGACTTTCTGGTTATTAATCGTTCATAAATGTTCATGAATTTGTGTCACTCTGATGAACCTCTTAACTCGCATACAAACTATTAATTATTCATTTGTAAGTAATTATGCTGATGATTTTTGCATCCTCTATAGCAACTCATTATGTAAACTAACCATATTAACAGTCCCTGTACTGATTTAGACCTGAGATACAGCTCTTCCTGACAGCAGCTAAAGACTGTACGATTAAATTACTTTTTTTAACAAAATACAAATTATTGACAGGTACTAGTTCTTGCCTTTGTAATTGACAAAATGGAAATCTTTGCTTAGAAATATGACCAGAAATTTCGTACTTTATTTAATTTCTTTAAAAAACCCATAATCATTGTCTTAATTATAAAAGGGAAAGGTGAAATATTAATTTTTTTTTTAAATGGATTTGTGTCTTGAAGGAAAATATTTAGATGTTTGGAGAGCAGGCAAATTTGGCTGGGGTATTGTGGGGGTATTTGGGATGGGTATCCCTGATGAAATTTGTCTTGAAGACCCCAAGGGGATATTTGGAAGAGTTAGGTGGGGAATGCCTTTCTGAATTGCAGCACAGTGTTTTTCTAACCCCTTTTTGATATTCAGTTTTGAGAAGGTCAACACAAAATGAGCTTGAGACTATAACAATATCCAGAGAGGTTAATCAAACAGGGTATTTAGATCCCTATGAAATAAATGAGCATCTAAAAAAATTCTGCATCTTTGGGGGAGAACAAGAACTTGTTTTTCTTGGAGGTAAAGGGTCATATGATAGAAGAAAAATGGTCTACAATAATTGTTTAATTGGAAGTGTTGATTGCAAGATAAGTTTCAGAAGAGGTACAGAGAAAAAGACAATATCCAAGGATGAGGTAGCAAAACCATGCTAAGTAAATTAATGATTTACCGAGATGATCAAGTGCTTGAGAAGCCAAAATTCATTGAGTTGTAAAAAGCATACAAGATATTTCAATCCCTATTGAAATCAAAGAGTTTTTTTCTTGGTTTGTTTTATTTTCAGGGAATTGAAGAGGAGGCTAGAGAGAGGCTTACTTTATTCTTACTTAAATTCGGCCACTCTTGATTTACATTTATCTTCCTGGATTTCTGTTCATACCGTACTTTTGGGAACTGACATGGAAGGATAAATGAAAAAACAACCAAAACCCAAACAAACTTTGAAAAAAACTCCTGCTTTTCTTAGGTCTGAATATCCTGAGAGTCCCAGCTCCTTTGCATCTAGGCACTTCACAGCACTGGAGTCAGGGACGTCTGCTTGGTAGGGCTCTCAGGGACTCCAGAACAGCTTTCTAAGGACATTTCATAAAATAGGGAAAGCAATCAACCACAACCTGTTCACATCTCCTTTTTATTGTGAAAAATTGTGTCAGACAGATGTCCTTTTGCTTAATAAATGTAGAAAATAAATGTAAAAACCATTTCTTTGTCAATTGTATTATTTTCGTGGATCCTGGATAGCAGGGCTTTTTGCCACTTCTTGTGTGTTCTTTACTGAAGGGCTGGTGTGCTGCTACACTGGCAAATCTCCACTGTTCTGCACTGAGATAATCCTCTTTTAACTTGCAATTAGAATCTTGAATTAGGTCTTGTGGGTAGTTTGGAGTGTGCTTAGATCTTTCAATTGATGTACAGAGGAGTTTAGTAGTTTAAATTATGTAACACGTCCACATTCTGCCTATTATCTCCATTTTCTCACTTTGGAAAAGAGTCACATTAACTTGGGAATATATTATTTTATGATAGATTTTCTTTTGAATATACTCCTTACCCGTAGGAGTAATGCAAATTTGTAATAACGATGGTAGCATTGTCAATAATTTCTAGCTTAGTAATAAAGAGTTGCTGGACTGTATGAATAAATACATGTTCACAGCAACTACCAAGCTGGTGTAATACTTCCTATACTTACTTTACTAAGGAAGTGGGAAGCTATTTTTGAAATTGTTATATTTTTTTGTCAATGAGGATCACGAATACCATTTAAGCATTTAAATATCACTTAGGTACTTTCCCAAAAGCAATCAATAGTGCAGATTCATCAGAGACTTATTACCAGCCAACACAGCACACCTATCAAAGTGCTCTTCCTTTCAACTGAGGTGCACCTCTCTTATTAGTGACATGCATTAACCATCTTCATTTGGGATTTTATATCACTCGAGTAACTGCAGGATGATAGTTAGTTTATATAATGAGCAACAGTGCAAGAAGCAAAATATTCAGCATAATTAATAAGAAATGAATAATTAATATCTTCCATAGACTTAAAAGTTCATCCAGCTGTCATGTACTATAAATGCATGAGGATTTTGGAAATTTAACAGCCAAAGGGATATGAGTTGAATGCTAAGGGATGATAGTTGAATGCTATTTTTATACTTTTTGATCAAAATCCTGCTGTCTACATCAGACTTCAAGCTCTAGTGAACTGCGGGGGCTTTGCCTATGACTAGTAAAATACTATTTATTAGGAACTGTAGTGATATGACAAGGAATAATAGGTTCAAACAGAAACAGGTGAAATTTAGGTTAGATATATGGAAGAAAGTCTTTACTGTGAGGGTGGTGAGGCACTGACACAAGTTGCCCAAAGAAGTGGTGGATGCCCCATCCCTGGCAATGTTCAAGGCCAGATTGGATGGGGCTTTGTGCAAACTGATCTAGTGGAAGATGTCCCTGCCATGAGATCATTCTATGATCCAGATTTGAATAACATCCTTTATGATAATCAGATATGCAAAGATAAAAGTAAATAAGGTATAACTTCTCTAAGAGTATAAAGATACTAGTTCTTTATATTTTCACTAACTCAAATTCACATATATTTGGAATCAAGTGGATCATTTCCTGTGAAAAAACACTGAGAACTATCCTGTTTCAATTCATGTCTGAGGAGCCCTCTTGACTGATAGAAGTAGAGAGTTTCCAGGGAAAGCTAATATCTACACATTAATGAAAACATGTATATGGAATAGAGATGATAAAATTGTCTCGGGTGAACAAAAAGCCAACAGTCACCTGTTATATATTTCAGCAAATCCTTAGAGAAGATAGATCTTATATGTAAGTCTACTTCAGGACAGGTTTCAGTTTGAGCTCACATATTTCTTGACTCAGAAAACATCTTACCATGGGGCACAAATCAGAGGACAGGCTTCATTAGTTTCAGTTCTACAGTTTCATTGAACTACTTGTTTGCTTTTTGCTTGCTCTTAATCTCAAATCCTTGGTGGTTTAATTCTACATAGTCTAATTTATTTGCCTATAATGGTAGTTTTGTTTTCAATTTATGAATGCTTTACCTTATTTTAATTGACATTTCTGGGCTTTTAAATTATTTCTGCATGGAACTCATTCTCAAAGGGTTTAATTTGGATCTGTGTAAAATTTGATGAATGTAAAGAGGAATGTGAAAGAATAAAAACAAAGAGCTGGATACAAATCTCACAACTCCGAAACGGCTCCCCAAAGGGAACCTTTCAAGCAGATCAGTGTCTTTCTGTGTTGAAATCAATGGAACTACACTGGTTTACACCTCCTAGGATCTGGATACACACCATTAATACCTGATTCAAAGCCCACAGAAATAATTTGCTTTTAGTATTGTAACTTTATGGCTGGAATAATCTGTTGGTATTTATGAGCCTCCTTCTTAATGAGTTCTGACATGTTTGTTAGGGAGCCTGTGATTGTACCTTGCCCAGGGTAAATCTCTGAGGAACAGTTTCTTCCCTGGGATGCTCTTGGAGTAGTGCACACCTTCATGATTGCTAGATATAAACAGGCAACCCAGCTATTGCTGTTGAGGAGATGCTGACTGCTTGGGGAGAGGGAGGTGGATATTCTATGAATCTGTTTACTGTTTGTTTTTTTTGTTTTCTGAAACACATCTCAGACGGTTTTTGTCTTCTAATACTAGTAACTGAAGTTGTTAATTTTGAAGCCCCTGTGAGAATAGTAGAGAAGCCCAATGCTTGAAAGTGTTGGGTAAAATATACCTCCCACTCATTTATTAGTAACAATATGTCTATCAGGTAATTTAGTCTTCTAATTACTTACGTACTTAGGAAATTTTTTGGGTTTTGCCCTCAGGAACAGGTGGAGTTACATGTCTTGAATATATGCATAAGAAAGTTACCCTGAATCTTGGCTGAAAAAGGTTTCAGAACAGCAGAATTGCAGCATAAAAATGGGTGAGGGATGACTTAGTGCCTGCTTGGTAGTGACTTCGTTGGTTTTTATTGTCTTAAAATGTGAACATTTCACAATTTTTCTTATTCCTTTTCTGCAAAACTTGCTTGAGGACCTCATGAGACCAGTAAGAATTTTTTTATGACACTTCTGCATGTTCTATTTTTGAGTAGATTTCATCTGTACTATTTAGGCACTGTAGTTCCCGTCCCAGTACAGTTAGGTCTGGGCAACAGTAAATAGTAAGCAGCATGCCAGATAGAGAGAGCTGGAGGAAATACAGATGGCTTTTCATCCAGCTTGGGGTTTTTCTTTAATTTCAAAATTATCTGCTAATATGTTTCATTCACTAGACGGTTTATCACTGAGATGCCTTATTCACTTGAGATTGCTCAGATGAATACCTATCAAATATTTTCAGTGAGTTTTTTTGTAAAGTAGCAGATACTTGATTAAATTATTGCTGACACTTTTGGACGTTTACCAAAGACATGGAAAAAATAATGCACATTACTGTATCTAATATACAAGATGAAGTGTTTTCATCTCAGTTTATCAAGATGTAATGGCTGTCTGTTGCTCCAATGAAAAAAGAAAATATGAAATTGAAATAACATGATAGATCTCAAAAAGCACATCTCACAGGTTGATGACGGAAAGGTTGATTTCATCATTATACTTTGATTATTTATCCCTTATTTAATGCCATTCCTTGTTTAAATTTGCAGCTATCAATGCTATCAGTATGCACTTAGATTGGTAAACACAGCTGAAAAATCAAAAATAGAACAATTAAAATCTTTTTCTTGTTTCACTTGGGCAAAATACTTGCAGTTACTGCAGTGCTAATCACCTTGAAGTCTCTCACAGTTATGATGAAATTCTCATTCTTCCTATAAATTCAAAATGACTAAATATGTTGGATACTGCCACTCTTAAGGCTAACTAAGAGTTATAAAAATTAGAAAAAAAGTAACTCTTAAATACAGAGGAAATGTAAATACTGTGGTTCTCAACCTGTCCTTGTGCTTCAGACTTTTTGCTTGATGCCATTAGTGTTCTTTCAGGCCCTTTTCTAGACTCCTGTGCATGCATCCCATTTCTCTTTGCCTCAAGGTGCATAACACCTACATCATAAACCATGAGAGTTTTTGAGTGATTTTATGTAAAGCTTTTAAATAGCATGTTTATAAAATTTTAAAAGAGATTTTTGTCTCCTAATGCAGAGCTGAAAATAGGCATGCCATAACTTCTGACTTTTCTTAGCTCTGTCTATGCCTGCATATAATAATTCTCATTAAAGGAGAAATTAATTTCATTTATACAATAGAGTTTATGCTTTTAGAAGAAATAAAAATTCCAAAAGCCCAGACGCAGAGCATTTGCCTTAAATTTAATTGCTGAGACAATTAACTTCAGTAGTACTTGGTTCCCACTTAAATCCAAATTGGAAGTGTTTGGTTACAGGCAACTTGAAACCAGTGACTTTGTGACAGCTAGAAGTTGGTTTTCCTAGTTGTTAGGGAATTGAGAAGCCCTGCAGAAGCAGTGCCAAAGTTTGTGGTGAACTGGTTTGTTGGAGGCTGGTATGTCCCAATTTTGTGGCAAGATGCCATGCTGGCTATGAACTTGGAAAAGCAAAGTGCACAATGGCATGGAAGCTGTTAGGCAGGTAGGCAAATCTTCCCAAAACATAAAATTACTTTCTCAGAGACAAATTTTTTGAGTAAATTTTTATTATCACAATTCACAACTATTGAGATAAAACCCACAACAACTTTTCTAAGTCAGGCTTAGGTGTGCAATGCCTAGGAGGGAATTTGAGGATCATTTATGCATTTATTGTGCATTCCTTTGGTCACACAGTATGTGGTATTGGTAAGAAGTTGCATTTGTGGGGATACAGCATGCTAGTACCAATATGTCAATAGAAAGTAAGATATCTTCTACGTATAGTTTTCTAATATATCTGCTACTTAGTACCTGCAAAACCCTACCTTACTCTGAGGTTGGGAGGAGCCACAGCATTGTACATTGATGCTCAAATACTGAGAAGATAAGAACTATATCAAAGTTGTAAACCTTAATGGACTGGATATCTTTTGGGATATCCTTTGGGATAGGCAGAGGGCTTCTCTGGGGTTTTCTGTATGTGTTCCCAGTATGCTGGTTCTAAACCTCTGGTTTAGCTAACTTCTTTTTTATCAAGGAATAAGTAAACTGTTGAAATGAATACTGAGTGATCTTCAATGTGAGCACTAAATCAAGTGAAATATTCAATTTATATTTACCTCTCTTTTTATCATGGTCAATCTGCTGATTCACAGATTGAATCAGAGAGAGAGGACTTCGGAACCCTCCTTGCTTAGCTCTTTTTTATGTCTCTGACATTATTTGATAATAAAGGCATCCACTAATGTGAATACATCAGTGGTGTTCATTGCTGCAACACTCCTTCTCCTACAGGGAGTAGAGAATGAAATCAGCCATCTAATTCCAAAGGCTCACACATTGCTGAGTCACAAACCAGGAGCAGCGACTTCTTAAAATATGCTTTTTTAGAATTCAATGTGACTACTTTATGACCCCAAAAATGTCAGCACAAAGTATCTTAGCATTGGTGGTGTTTACTTGAAAATACACCTTAATACTACATGTATTTACTGCCTGTGCCTTTTAAATAAAATTAGAGCTTTTAGAAAGAAACCAGTGCCTTTTGAGATTTGGGCAATAGATGCAGTATTTACTTTATATGTTTAATGTCTCCCTCCCTTCCCTCTATCTCAAAGCAGTCAGTCATTGGATAGCTAAGTTATATTAAGAAAGCTATGAAAGATTACTTCTATTTTTGTGGAAAATTACCTTATTACAACCTTTCAGATATTTATAAAACTACCACATTAAAAAAAAAAGATTCTTTACAGTGAACAGGAACAGTGAAAAAGATATATGCCTTGTAAAGCTCACTATAGATATGAAAATAAACACCCAGAATAAAGGTATGGCTTACTAGAGGAATATAAATGATACAGATAATATTTTGCAGAGATCAACAAAATCCCAAATCTGATAAATTTTGTATTAGAAGAAAGATTAAGGCAACAAAGGGCAAGAATACACTGAAAAATCATTTCTTACATTTAAACTAGTTGAAGAGTTTAATGAACTTTTTAGTGACTGACTTTCAAGTCTCCCAAGTTGGATAAAGGGCATATATAAAAAGTTCTTTTCTTTTTAATGATCTTAGCATTCTCCATCTATTTTATACCTCAAAAAATCAAAGAAAAATTTTCCTGTATGTTTTTTTCTAACATTGCCAGAGGTCACCTGAACATAGCCCCTCAATGGAGTAATTTCCCATAGGCATGTATCTCGTTTCATCAGAGCTGTAGTAAAGTCATGTCTTCCAACAGGACATGTTTTTGATCATACATCTGATTTACATTGCTCAGGTTTAGAAAGGCACTCTGAAATGGAAGTTTCTTTTCCTTTAAATTAAACGGAGGATTTTTTCCCTGTCCAAATTTTCCACCCACAAAAGGTCTGAAAATAAATATCTTCCCAGATTTTCCCTAATTTTACTTCTGCTGTGAACAAGGGTGCCATAACAAAGCCAAGCTCTTGAGAGCAGTACGTCAAGCAAAGGAAGAATTACGTATTTGTTTCTGCATAAAACATGTGCATTACTCCAGACATCTAATGTAACAGTCCTCTTCAAATCAGCATGATTTCAGTCTCTGTAGATGTTTCCTTAAAAGCAATTAAAAAAAAAGGGGGGGAAACCTGTCAGGTTTTTGCGTGCTAGCTCAAAGAGAGCCCGGAGGTGTAGCCACAACCCGAGTGCACTATGGCAGCGCGCGCGCACACATACACGCACACACATACATACACACGCACACACACACAC
>NW_024582055.1:1027480-1059459 GCF_017639235.1 Corvus kubaryi
TGTGTGTGTGTGCGTGTATGTGTGCGCGCGCGCTGCCATAGTGCACTCGGGTTGTGGCTACACCTCCGGGCTCTCTTTGAGCTAGCACGCACACACACACACACGCATACACACACACACACACGCACACACGCATACACGCACACACAGACACACGCACACACACACGCACACACACACATACATACACACGCACACACACGCACACACACACATACACACGCACACACACGCACACACACACACGCACACACACGCACACGCACACACACACATACATACACACGCACACACACATACACACGCACACACACACACATACATACACACGCACACACATACATACATACATACACACGCACACACACGCACACACACACACATACACACGCACACACACATACATACACACGCGCACACACACATACACACGCACACACACACACATACATACACACGCACACACACACACGCACACACACATACACACGCACACACACACACATACATACACACGCACACACACACATACACACGCACACACGCGCACACAAAAGCAGCGCAGGCAGACGGGGCTGCGCTCCTCACCCGAGGGAGCCGTCCCTGAACAGGGTGTGAAGGCACGCAGGCACAGGCGAACAAGGGAGAGAGAGGGGAACTCTCCGTGTAAGTTCCACGCAGAAGGTTTACCGAGATGAGACAATGGCAGGAGAGGACAGAGAGCCGAGGATCTGATAAGGGTCCAGGGATTTTACAGTGGCGATAGGAAAGGCGGGGATAAAGGATACAGCAAATGGGATACTTGACAGGAGGCAGGGTTGAGCGCAAGGGAACCAATGGAAATAACACAAAGGAGGAATTTAGGGAAGGAACCAATGGGGCATCGAGGAACAAAGAACTTTCTAGAACTGATACATATTAAACTTGGGAAATGAATATACACAACTTCATACGTAAAGCAAGCGGGAAAAATATTAACCAGTCAAGGGAAAACATGCAAACAGCAGAACAAGGGACTCATGGGTTCTCGCCATGACTGTAAGTTGCATGCTAAACTTGGGTTGCTGACCACCACAGCTGGTTGTCTGAGTCCTCCTCAGGCGACAGAGTGACTAGAGCCACCTGCACTGCTACAGAAACCCTGTAGTTCTGATTAATAGCCTGGGTTTGTTAGAAATTTCAGGCTGTTCTTCTCTGCTTAATTCTGATTAGAGGGAACCCTGCCGTGAAAAATGTGTCTCTCCTGGACAGAGGCTAGAATGAGGTAGGGGGAAGAGTGGAGACATTTGCAATTTTAGGTTTGTGGGGAAGGAGAAATCATTCATATAGATGAAAAGACAGCCTAACACTGAAAGTTTCAAAATAATCTTGGGATATAAAGGCCCACAGAATTTGATGTGGGCTTTATTTCATTAGGATTTTCCTTCCAGGGAAGTATTAATTTTTTTAGATTAACCTAAATACAGGATAAACACTGAATACACTAGAGGATGAAATCAAGGTTAATTAAAACATCTAAGTCTTTGATTACAAAAGTGATAATTGCAGTAGAATTAAGAACAACATAACTCTATTGAATAGTTCCTTATTAGGTATGCTCAACCTTTTTTATCAGATCCTCAAAGAGTTTTTAATACCCGCATTGTCTCTTTATTCTTATACCCTTTGTGCCCTAGAAAGACAGAGAGAAAAGAAGGAAATGAAAACCGAAAGGGAGGAAGAAGGGAGAAAAAGTCTTGTTACATCTATGCAAAATACCTGTCTTTCTGTAGGTAGCCTGCTTCCATCCTGATACAGTTTCTTACTTTATGAGACACACTAATATTTGTTGTTTAAAAGAATTTGGTATAACAACTGTAGGAAGAAAAGCAAAGTCAACACATACTGATATATTGATATTAGAATGTAGCATTTTGTTTCAAAGGCTGAAATGGGGAGGAGAAAAAAATATTTTACTAGGACTAGGAGGAAAAGCTTCTATTATAGCTAATAGTTTGTGCTGTCAGCTGCAACTGTGACTTTCCAGGAAAAGGGCTGTAACTGAGAAAGCCACATTTCTTTTTATCTTCCACTGTTTTATTCTCTTTCCCCCTTTATGCGTAGTCCATCTTATAAGAAGACTGGACTACACTGTAGCAACAGGAGTAAAAATACTGCCTGAAATATATTCCTTTCTTTTCTTAGCATGGACACTTAAGATTCTGGAGGATAATAGCTGAAAGGAAGAAGGAACAGGAATGGAGGTGTACTTAAGGCAGTTTCGAGGAGGTTCCCTGGTTTCATATTCTCAAATACATTTTTTCATCATGAATAATGTGCTCGCTGTTGGGGGGCTGCCTTGGTGACTTGGTTTTCTGAGGCAGGTATGGTTGTCAGGGCTGAACATGCCCTTTGCCCAGACCATCCAGCTCTCAGGGAAGGGATGCTGCCCACTGTTCAGCGTTCTCCGTGAGGGGCCTCAGTGTCCAACTGTTCAATGGCTGCAGGTGAAGGACCTGTGCAAGTAAGCAATAGTACCACTAATGCCATGGATCTCTTTCCATGATCATGGCTTTAAATGACAGGCTTAGCTGCCCTCACACAGTCAGCTTTGCCAGCATGCTTATTTCACGTAACATCTTGATGATTAACAGCACTGTGTTGAGTCAAAGCAACACATATTAAGCAGGCTGGGATCAATAGTGTGAAACAGGGAGAATTCATTGTACTGTGTCTTGAAGTGGCCCTCCAGAGGTCTGCCAAGGACAGGCTCTTCCCAGTTTATATGAGGACACAGGCACTGCTTTATGGTTGGTGTGTGGAGGATGGGGTAGCCACAGATGGAGGCTTCCAACCCTGTGGAGGGGAAGGAGAGCTCATAGGGCCTGGGGTGGTTCCTGCCAATGTGTTCATACATATGTGCCTGAAGGAGACGGGGTCTATGGGGTGCCAGCTGAGAAAGGTCAAAAGCATCACCTACATGTTTCCATTTCACTGTGCCTTTGTGGAGAGACCTGTAGGACAGGCAGATTTTGCTGCTCCAGGTGTTATTGCTGGAAGATGGACACAGCCCTGAGGCCTAGTCAGTGACTTCTGCTGCTGTTTCCCACCCTGTTTCTCAGCCCAGAAGCTGTGGCCTAAGCCACCTCCTTCATGGGGCTGCCTGGATCCAGGGGCTGGCACACTGTGGGTATCCTACAGAGCTGCCACAGCACCTCAGGGAACCCCACAGTTTTGATGCAGGGAGCTCAGGACTGAGATCACAGACTTACAGAATAGAACTGACAACAGCTACAGAACTCCTTCCTGCCTGAAGATGTGGCTAAAGAGAAGGCTGTTCTGCAGTTGGGTGAAACCCTGAGAGTGAGATGAGTGGGGACAAAATATCTTTTGTTAGCAGGGTTTTTCTTGCAATACTTTTGCAGTGCCTTCAAGGTGTGCCATTACCCTGCATGCAGCAGGGCACGTCAAAAGGTTGGAGCCCTGAGTAGCCCTCACCTTGGAGAAAAATGCCTGGTTCATGGTGGTAGTGTGCACATGTGTATAGACACCATCATTTAAATCCTCAGCGTATCATCTACACAGGAAAAATTACACAGAGTTTAGAAAACACTCAAGAGATTGGGCAAAATACCTAGGCTGTGATCAGAAACTGCAGTGAACTTGGGCCCTTTCATATGTGGAGACAGAAGAAACAAGGAGGAAAAGAAATACTGTGTTTCTCATTTGCTTTTAGGCAGATGCTCAAAATGCTACAGCTTAAGAAGTGTTACATTTAGCTGTCTTCATTGTAATTAGCTGTTATTCTTTATTTGCTAAATAGCTGAAAATGCATTTTTGCAAAAGGGGCTGGGAGCATTTTTCAGCTGTTTCTTTTGCTGTACCGTATTCTTACTCAATTAATTTTAGTCTTTCTGTATGTTACAGCTAATAGTACTAGAATAACAGTGCTTTCTCTGATATCTTTACTATTCTAAAATTCAAAATTATTAGAAATGAAAAGGACATTTTCCATTAAATTCTTCATTATCTTTTGTAGAAACAAGTGAATTAATTTTGAAATTCATGGCTCTTATTACACAAATGAATACTTTATGTTGTTAGTAGGCAAATATTTTTTTCTGTTTTCCTATTAATTCCAATAAATCTGTCTTTGAACATACAAGTAGCTTTTAAACTTATTTAAAATATTAACTTGACTTAAAATTTTGAATTTCATCATTTTAGGGAAGATTTCTTAGGTGTTTATGAAATTAACTTATAAAATGGTGTTATGGATACAGACTTTTCAGATCATGGTTTTATATGGTGAGCTTCCAGAAAATCAGCCCCCTTTCTGCTCTTCTGGTGAATAGAGCATGAAAATATGCCTTATTCTCTAACTCTGCTGCGGAAGGTATCTTTTCAGCTTTATACCGGCTAGCGCTTGTATTTCAATGCCTTAGAAAGCCTCGAGCAGCCTTGAGAGGTAGCACGGGCAATCTAGCACTTTAGTAGCTCTAAAATCGGTACCTGAATCAGCTGCAGAGCAAATACCATCAGCAGAAGCAAAGAGGGAGAAATATAGCTCCCTGCTCGCTCAATTCCCTGCAGTTAGAAGCCTTCAAATGAGACAGACGACCAGAGATGTTCACAGGAAAGTAGCTGAGCTGAGAGAGGGCGTTTGCCTCCCCTCGACCATCTTTTATTCGGAGAAGGGGAAAGGGGATGACTGGGGGTGGACCCGGGGTGAGCGGCCAATCAGACACTGCTGAAGAGTCTGAGTTACATTTGGCTTTGCCCGCGCTTGGAACAAAGGAGCTCAGAGCACATGTCTTTGGGAGGGGGGAGGGGAAGCTCAAAACAGGCAGCAACACTCTGCCAAGTTTGAAAATTGCTCTTGAGGTAACAGACATCCTGAGTTTCCCTTAGATGGACAGGTGTGTATGTATACACTTTTGACACAGCTTTGAATTGAAATGATAACTACACTCAAGATTGTTTAACCAGATAATACTAGAAAAAAGGAAATATTAATAATTTGTTTGTTTATTTTACTTATGTTTTGCACACTTTTGAATTTTGGTTATACAAAAATAGAGGGATATGGATGATATTTTAATTTTCCCTTTCCCAGCTAAATTAGCTACTGCAAATTAATTATATGGTAAAGGAGCTACCAAGTTGATATATTTTGCTGTTGTGGCACTAAAAAAATGAAAGGCATTTAGCTCTTGATACTTTTTTTACTTGTTGTAAAAGATAAAGCAATCTGAATATATAAATTTATTGCCTAACTTGCCGCTTTTTAATTTAGTCAAAATAGGTTTGAGGTTTTCATATTCATATTTTTCCCTCAAGTATGGTTAAGAAATCTATTTTCCCTGAAGTATAATAAAGCTCAGTGCACTGAAGTCAGTACTGTTCTTTCCCTTGTAACAGATTCACATACTTGAGCTTTGTCTCTAACTTCAAGGGAATTTTTAGGAGAAACATATTTTCTAGTATTCTTTTTTTTTTTTTTTTTTTTTTTTTTTTTTTTTTTTTTTTTTTTTTTTGTGTGTGAGTTCTAATTCTAAAATTCTGAATAATGGGTTTTCACTATATATGAATATGTCCAAATTTTCTCTCACAGGTAAAATCTCACAACATTCTTTCAAGCTTTCTGCTAAATTCTAGCAACACAAGTTGACTGTGCTCTTTTTCATTCTAATTTGATTTTGATTGGATACCCCTGCTTGTCTTGATATAAGGTATTAAAAGTCTTCACTTATCCTTATGACAAAGTATACGACCTTTCACTTTTCTTGCATTATTATTCGTCCTTCTTTGATATCACTGGCGTGTTATTTTCAGTGCTTTGACATTCCTGGCATTCTGCCATGTTCTTCATGCTTTTGACCCAGAAATGTTAGAAAGGGAAGCACATTTTCAAAGAAGTTTGTTCCTACAGGAAAGGCAAACACATTGTTTTAAAGAAGCTACTTTTTTTCTGCCCTTTGTGCTCTTGTTTTCCTTTGTTATTCTTTTTGCTTTGAGCAATTAATCTTGATGTATGTCATCACCTGCATTTGAAAGTAGCTATGGGCTGACAGGCTGTGAGGTAAACTCACATCAAAAGTCATCTGGATATTGTGGCATAGAACCTGAGTTAAGTCAGATATTGTGTTCTATTGTAGTGCTCCAAACAACAAAGTTAATTGAAATTAGTAAGATATAAAAATAATTTCACATCCAATTCTTAGTATACAAGTCCCTGATTTTATGATATATGATAGACATATGTGAAAAAATCTGCAAAGTATTTCTATGGTCTGTGTCTTTTTTTTTTTCTTCTGCCAGTGGAAAAGCTTGGACTCTTTAAATAAGCCCAATTTGAACTGATTATTAACTGTGTACTCCAGAGAGGCTTGTTAACACATATAGGTTAAATTGTTGTTGACATTTTTGATGCCTGGTTCCTGGAAAAGATCCTAAAACCCAACAGTCCAGTTTTTCTTAATTTGTGCATGAAGACATGTAGTTGTGAAAGGAAGGAAATGCCATGAACTGGCAAAGGTTTGCACAGAATTTCTCAAAAGAGACATGTCTGCATTTCTACCATATTTGGAGGTTTAGACATATTAGTTAGGCCTGAATCTATGTCCAGTCTATGCCTAAGTATTCATGTCAGTAATAACCTTTGTCAGATGTGATAACTCATACACTGTAAAATTCCTGCTTAGGAGAAGAAGATGATGTGCACTACTTGACTGTTTATAAATCTAGAGGCTAGAACACTTGCCCAGCCTGTGGGTGGTTCACATTAAACTGCCTCTAGATAAAAATCTTCAATTTAATACCCCTTTTTTTTCCTTGCTGTGCGTCCTGCGCTACCTTTTCCATACTCTTTTTCCAACAGCAGGAGTTTTACATCCTTTGTTATACAATGAGCCAGGTTGGACATAAAAGCTGTACACTAGTTCTAACCTCTGATCTGGCTGTTAGTAAATTCCCTGGCAAGGTATAGTACAAGACTTTAAATACTCACTGATGAAGATAGCATGTGCTCTATTTTCTGAATGAGTCAGTTTACTTCTGAGATAATTGAATGAGACAAAATGACAGCATCTCTTTTTGTACCCATTTAGAAGACAAAAGGCAATGACAATAACCTCAGGGATTCAGGTAAAGTTCTGCAAAACATCTGGCTCTCGACGGGACTAAGCTGTTTAAAGCTGCGTAAGTGCACCTCAACCAGAGTTGTGGTGGACTTCTGAGGACTGAGGATCTGCAGGTGCAGAAGGAATCACAGATTTATAAAGGCTGACATACTGGTTCACATCTCCTCCACAATTTCTATGTAGTTCATCCTAAAAATGTGTGAACGCTCCTCTTCAAACCAGCTAATGCGGGCTGTGTTGGAGTGCAAGACTTCTCAATACAACACAGTCTTTATCATCACATTTTCTCAAGACTTGAATGACTAAATGAATGCTCAGAGCAACATGTACTGTACAGAAAACTCCAGTATCAAATACACAACTTTAGCATGGCCCCATAAGAGGGATTTTTAATGAATATTCAGTGAACAATTTGTAGTTCTTGAAAGAGATCTAAGAAAGTCTGACTTGTGACTCTACCTGCTCATGTGAGAGGAAGGAAACCAGAAATATATGGCACATTTTATGATTAGCTGATTGATTCACCCAAATGTATTCATTTAAACTAGTAGTCTAATACAGACCAGTAGAACAGAATTCAGACTCTATCATAAATTGTATGAAACCTTGTTCCTTTTTGCATCTGTTGTTACTTGTTAGCCTGGCGACAATTAGGATATTGTTACTGAATTCCACTTTGTTTAGAGATACCTTTTTTGCAAGCTCAATAAATCTCATATAGTTTTCAAACTGAATTATTTTTTGTAAGATTGGAAAAAAAATTAATTTATTTTTTTATTTAACAGTAAGAGTATCAGGATGATAAACCTAGGAGATTTATACAGGTTTTTTATTAAACTGTTTTCCAATCCTCCCTTTGATTGATAGTTTAAAAATCATTTGTCTCAACTTCCTTGCATTTGCAGATAACATGCACGGAGAAGTCATACAGGAGGATTGTGACATACAGTGTTACCAACTCTTCTGACAGTAATTTATTGTCCCAACAGTTACGCGATTTGATTACTGTTTTACCGTAAGTATATCACTCAAGATGCTTTAGCAATAAGGAGTCTACTGGAAACAGTGTCTCTAAAGTACTATTAAACACTCAATTTCTTCCCCAGACTAAAAGGATAATTAAAGACTGTACTGAAATCTTGTAAAAAATAATTATTATTCCTGGCCAATTGAAGTAGATTTTGAATGTCTTACAGTGAGCAGACTGGAAAATATCTGTAGGTATGATCCACCTTTTGGAAGCTGAGTTGTTGTTTCATATTCCATCAGTTAATTAAAACAAGAATATGACTTGACTACAGACTTTGACTTACAGATTTCAGAAACTGGAAAAAAATTTTCAGTCAGTGTCGCCTGATGAACAAACTGGGGTTTCCTGCTTTTTCTTTACTTTCATTAAATGTTTCAAGTGGAAAATCCTATCTTGAGTTAATTTCAAACTTCTCTTCAGATTTTCCATCTTTTCTGTAGAAGATGCACTAGTTTAAGTTCCTGTCTTAACTCACACACAGAGAAAATTAACTATTTGTTTTTTAAGCAAGTACCAATTACATATGCATGATACTGGCTTTTCAAAACTATTACAGTAAAAACAGAATATATTTGATCCAGTTTTTTACCTACATGATACCTCTGTATTAATTCTTACATTTTTTTTTTTTAATGAAAAGTGCTGGTGCACAGAGTAATGAATATCAAGAAAATGATGTTTTTATGTTAACTTGCAAAAGATCTTATTGTTGACTCTATACAAGGGGTTTCTTCCATAAGGGTTATGAATCTGAGTAAAAGCTGGTCTAACAGACCATGAAAGTTTGAGCTTTTCTAACCAGGTGGCCATGGCATTCACTTTTAAACAGGAAATTGGGACTACTTGTCTATGTTTAAATCCGTTACTTAACAAACACACTGTCATTTCATCCTTAAATCCTTAGCAATGCTTTTCTTTTAAAAATATGTTCTGGGGATAGTGTAAAAGGCTAAAACATAATAAAATGCTTGAAAGATTCTAATTTATCACCTTACAACTGACACCATATGACATTTTCTCCAAAATTATGAAAATGCTATTGTAAAACAGGAGATGACAATCCTAATATTGTTTTCAGGTAATGACTGATAAATAAATTTTACCTGAAGATCTTTTTACTTCTTCAGCTCTTTCAGATATTTTAAATAACTGCGTAGTAAAGATATTTTAAGTTTAGATTTTGAGATTGCTTAAATGTCGCATGCATATTATTTCTTTAGTTAATAGAAACAGATTTTTAACACTTTCTTTATGGCTAAATCAGTGATAATAATAACATTAATTTAGTAAACTGAGCTGACTGTGCTGAAACCTAGAAAACAACTGAATTGATTAAAACTAAACCTGCCATGAAAATCTTTTATTTTGAAGCATTCTTCTTTCACATAGTAACCCAGAATTTTTCTAGATGGCATTTTTATAGCATGAAAAAATAAGCTTTGATGAGCAAACTGGTTGGATTACTGAGAATGAGCTGACCCAGTTGCTGAAGATTTCAGACACAGCAAATCATGTAACAGTATATAAAGCAACCAACACACACACACACACACACACACACATAAATATTATTAACCCATATGAATAAAATGGTTTATAAGGCAGTGAGCTTGATAGGTGAGGGAGAGAGATTACTCTCCAGAACACAGATTACCTTGGGTAAAAATACATTGGATTTTTTTTTCTTATGGATCAACTATGATTTCTATCACATGCTTCTGCAGCTCCTACATTTATGACTTGTCATTAGTGATAGCATTGTTGATGACATTGTTTCTTTTTATACAGGGCGTGTGTGATTATTACACTGACGTTGTTGTATTTTATAGCAATTTTTCATGTTGTCTTGAAAATAGCTGCTTTTGAAGTCAACACTGTGCAGCTTCAGAATTCATCATTGTAAATCCATTACACTTCCTTTTTTCCAGTCAGTTTGATCTCTCTGGGAAAGTATGTCATGCATCTTTAGAAACAACATGTTCTGCTCTGTGGAGATGTGTGCTAGTAAAAAAAAAAACATCAACAAAACAGAAACAAAAGAAAACAAAAATCCAACATGGATTCCCTATGGAAAAATATTTTCCCATTGGTGAGCTTTCTCCATAGTTATGCAAATTAAATTTGGCAAGATTTTTGTGACAGCAACAATGCATGTTGACAGTCATGTCAAGACTAGAGTTTTAGGTAATTATACTGTAGATTTTACTATATGGTGTCAGGTCTTGATCTGAGACACAAAGTCACTCACAGTGAAATCTACTTGCTTATAAATATTGATGTTCCCAACATGACTTGTCAGATTGGTGATGAGAACAAGCCCTTTCTTATAATCCAGCAAATTATTGAACAACATAAGTTCACTGTTGTTTATCTTGCCAGCTTTGTTGTGAACAATTGCTGTATACCAGATGTCAGCTGCCAAAGCAGCACATTGAAGTCATCTGTGATGAGCAGTTTGCCTGCCATAGGATCTATGCCAGTGTTGCAGTGAAGGCTGTTGAACTCTTTATTTCCCTTACTGAATTTGAGGCTTTTTTTTCAAGTTCCAGTGACAGCAATGTTGAACTTGCCACGTGATGGTATTAGCACTGGTCTGAAATTCCTGCCTGGTCATGTTTGGTTTTGGTTGTTATTTTTTTTTACTGGACCACATAACTTTGTAACTGCAAATTGTGCAAGGTTATTGGCATTGCCTGGGCATGGTTTTGTGTCTGGGTTCCAGAGATTATTAGTCCAGCTGTGCCTTCCTAGATCCTCTCAGTACTGGTATGGTTCTACAGTCTTCACAATACCCTTTCCTCCACTGACAGGCGGGTTTTGATTTATCCTTCACTCATATTGTTATGGGAATGTTAGTATTGATCATTTACGCTATCACCAACTTGCTTCAGTTCTCAATAGGATCAGGTACAGTTTTTGTATAACTTTCTCATATCTGGTTTTCTTTTACTCCCAAGGTAAACTGGTTGTGCTTGATTCATGCCTTCTTTTAAGATGTACCTGAAAGGTTATTTCTGAATTCAAATTTTTGTTAGTAAATATGGGGAGCAGTTCTGAAGATTTTCATGTAACCTTATCTATTCTTCTATCCAGAACTGAGGCTGGAACTCTTTTGAAGGACAACTTGTGTTGTTCAGGAACTGATACACTTAATATGATTAGAGATTTTAGGAATATATAAAGGTTAATAAAAGATGGAGTAATACAATTGTAAGGAACTGGAGTCATTGAGTTGGACAGTGGATAGTGAGATCTATCTCGATAAAGGGGTGATCAAAATGTGCTGAGTACTTCTCCGGAGCTGTTCTTTCAGCAAGCACTATGATGAGCATTTTAGTTGTCACCCAGGTCATATGAAATATTCCTCATTAGCACACAGACTGCTGAGAAAAGCTCCTGAATGAATCACCTGAGTTTTACTGCTGCAAATCTCCATTGTTTTACTTGTCTGTGTCACTGATGATTACTTGGACAAAGAGTAAGAGGCTTCCGCCTCCTGCCTCAACTAGAAACAGAAGGAAAACTTAGCAGTAACTGAGAGGTGTATATGGCTTTGTTAAGCCCTACCACCTTTTGGAGAGATGTTGTACAATATATTTGAAGGTTCCCTTATAAACCAGGTCCTTTTTCTAAAATAGTTACTGAGGGCTCTGTGAGGACTAAAACTGAGGATTATATGACTACAGAAAACTTAAAGCACTACTTTCCAAATTTGGTCATCCAAATGTCATAATTAGGCTGTTGTTGTTTGTTTGAAGGGTTTTTTGCAATAGTTGTTATACTGTTTCAGTAAGCACTGCATGCTTAACCATTATATTTTCTGTGCATCTAATTTTCAGATTACAAGCAAGTTCCTCATTCAGTATGAAGCGCTGTGGTAACCAGCTTCTTGTTTGACAAGGATATATAAATTGAACAGTGTTAGAGGGAGAAGGAAGACTCACTGAATCTTGAACTAAGAGACCAGGAATTTCTGGCAGGTCATTTAGTAAGGCTCTCAAGTTTAATATTTCTTAGTACTTCTGAAACAGAGCAGCTATATTAAAAATTTATTGTGCTCTCGTTGCTATAGCAAATTTTCTTATTTTGAAATGACATGGAACTTACTAGCTTTACCAATTATGTGTTAATATGTTAAACATATATGTGTATACACATTTATAAATAAAATAGTTCAACAACAAAAAGATAATGACATTTAAATGACATTGCACAATGTGCAGTACATACAACTGATCCACTTTCTGTTCAGTGTGAAGGGATAATAACTGAACAGAATAAATTTTTTAGAAGTAAGACAAAAAAGTATAATATTAAACATAATTTTAAACTTTCCTAGCATCCTAAACTGCGAAAAGAAAATAAGATGCCATGTCACAAAACTTGTATCTGCTGGAAAAATTAAATATTTATTCTTACATCTATGGGGAATTAGAGTTAAAATCAATGGTGAAAATGCATATATACACTTGGAAAAGGATCAGTATCTGTACATTTCACATAAGATACATGGAAACCCTGGACCAGAGAGAAACTGTCTATTTTAACTGTCAGACTTAAATTATAGAGATAACTTTTTCTGAAAGCAATATGAGAGCTAAAAGAGATAATATAAAATCCCAGTGAATCCTCTGTAGCCCACATTTGAGTCCTTCTACTCAAGCAAGAAGAAAGTCTTAATGCCAGTGACAACTTCCTTCCAAAGAACTGACAGAGACAATTTTCCTATTTAAAAAAAAAAAAAAAAAATCAAAGAAAAAGTGCATTTCTTTTGCATGAATTATGAACTGAGACTGAGGACGCAGTCTAAGAAATACAGGTGGAATTAAACATAAGTTTCTGGGCTTTTTTGGATTTAGAAGGATGTGCTGTGAAGGATGTGCTGATGATAAGGTATTAATGATCTAATAAACAAGCAATCACCTCTTTTTTTCTAACTTGAAGTTTCAGCTGCCACAGGGTAAACAAAGTGTTCCCTGGAGCATGTTAAGAACATTTTAGACATTGCTCTTCATACAGCCACAGATGCTTGTCCAACAGTATCCATCAGAATCCAATTTAATATGGAGGGGTGAAGAGCTGAAATGGAGCCTTTTAAAGTGATTGAAGCCAGTATACTCTGATGTTGACAGTATCAGCTGACACAGAAAACATCAGTTTCCACTTGGAGCTCAAATCTTACCAATTACTTCATTATAGCTGTGTTGTATCTGATTCACCTGAAAGGAGGAAGGAGTTACCTTTTTCTTGTATACATTTGTGGCTGTAGAATCCTGAGTTGGAAGAGCGCTAGAAGAATCATTGAGTCCTACTCCCATTTCCAGTGTTGTCCAAATACTCCAGGACTGGGGCCATGACCATCTGGGGAGCTTTTCCAGTGCTTAACCATCCTCCCAGTGAAGAACTTGTTCCTGTTATCCAATCCAATGGGATAGCAAAGCAGATGGGAGGCTCAGAGATCCAATTATGTAATATATATTTATCTAAATTACTATCTGATGTCTGGAACAGAAAATACAAGCATTGCACAAATTATTCAGAAAACAAATAGATAAAGGTAAAGTGCACTGCTAAGACAGCCTACAATCATACCCAAAACTTGGCCCTCGGCCTTGGTACAGTTGACAGTCTTCAACAGAACATGGTTTCTGTAGTGAGAATGCTGGAGAAAGGAAGCAAGAACAAAGGGAAATCAGCTCAATCCCTCTTACAGAAGGCAATCTCCTCAGCAAGACTTAAACCAGCTCTAGGATACCAGAACTCATAAACACAGGCCAGAAAGATATGGGAGAATAAAAAGGTTAATGATAAGGTAAGATGTTAGCTTTTAGAATGGAAATAAAGAGAGAGGAGGGAAAACTTAATTTTTCTCAAAGAACTTCTTCATAGAGTGAGGCATTCTAAGGGAATCCATTGTCATTATTGAAGAAAACCCTGAATAAAAAACCTAAAAGTCAGAGAGAGCCCTTTTAACCCCAATCTGGTTAGTCTCACATATTTTATTTTCATTTCACACTCAAATGTTGTGTAGTAGTATAAGGCTGTTCTTTTTTTGCTTTTTTCATTTGTTTTGTTTTAAATCAAATAGTATCCTGGAGAAAAATTCACTGTCCATCATTGAATGGAAATAGAGCAAATAGCTTGGAATATTTTTTTTATCTTTGGTCCTGTCTCCAAATTCTTAGTTGCTGACTTGTGCTTCCAACACATTTATGAAATTTTTATGCGTCATTATTTCATCATTTATTTCATCATTATTTTATATTTCTATCAGTGATCTTAATATAATGACAAAAATATTATTTCATATAAAATAATAAAAAATATTGTATGGCTTAAGTTATGTCTATCTGGTTACTAAGATTCCGTTTCGATCCTGGACTTTCCCTTTGGCCATGTTTTATTTCTGTTTCTTTGATTTTGCAATGACCTAACTTGCTCATCTGGTAGGGAAAATCTTATAAGTTGGTATCATAAGTCATCCTATTGCAAATCTAAATTTGCAAATCTTGCGTACGTGGGTAATGATATGTTCTCCAAAAAGAGCACAGCTTTTCTTCTAATGGAGCAACACTCTCTAAGGATATTCTTGACATGGTGGCCATGAGAAACACTGCAAGATCTCTGCAAGGTTAATGAGTGCAGGTAAAGTGATGAAGGCAGACTCCTCCAGGAGGCTCTGAGGACATATTAATCTCTTCTGCTTTGTGTGTAGCAGTAGCAAGTGCAGTTTCTAGAATGCGTTTTTTGCCATGGTTGTCCATCACTGGACCTGCACAAAGCTTTGTGCTGATTTAGGAGCAGGGGGAGGGAGGAAGGTTGGTATCTGCACACAGGAATGCTTAAAGGCTTTGGCACATATATATTATAAACACATAATCTGAAGTCTATGAACCAGAAATAGTAGCAAGTTTGAATGTGTTGCAGAAATACTGTGTAGTCTTGAGCCACTTGGTGGCATAATTTATCGAAATGTAAATTTAAGCAGAGTTGCAGTAGTAGCTCAGGAGCTCTGATCTGGATATATGAATGTGTTAGGCAAATGGCTGCGTTATTTTGTACCTGATAGATTGTTTAAACAGTGGAATGTGCAGCTCCATGATCAGCTCATTTTCACTACTTTCTCTGACACTTTTAGGTAATGTAAAAGAGAAACAGTTTCCATTTACTGCAGCAGATTCAATAAGACAAAGTGGAATCTTTCTTACTGATTTATTTAACAAAATTTCAAATTAATATTTCCATTCAAGTATTTAGAGTTGAATTTGAATCTCAGTTGAAATTCTCTTCAATTGCAGCAACCAAATGCACAATATACATACTCTGACAAGACCATTTAGTGACAAATAAAGAGCAGATTCCTAACCTCCAGTTTGCCAAATATTTGGCTATCTCATATTTCTCACTAGTGGCTCCAGAATATTAGGAATATTTGCCTCAGCAATAGAGGTATAACCTGCTGAAATATCACAAATCTATTATAGTGTCTTTTCTGCTACCATAAGGCAAAATATGTGCAATAGTAAAAGTCTGTGAGGCAACATTTCCCGGTCTATGGAGTCAAAGTTTGTACAAAACCTCTCTCTCAATACTTTTCAAGTAAAATTTCTTAATAGTAGCATTTAATTTTAATTTTCAGAAGTTTAATTCCAACCATAGCATTCTGAACATATGCATTTTAGAAGTACTAAATGAATATCCTAAAACTAATTTTGAATAAGCCCTGATAGTGCTTAATTCAATAGAAGGTATAATCCCCTTAAAAATCCAGGTGCAATTAATCACTGCTCTGATAGAGTAGTCAATGTGTTATGATCTTTAGATGTTTTATAGTAAGGTACGATCATCTCTACATTTTATGGAGATGTATCATCCTCATTTACAAAGAATATAATGCAGTACTGTTTCACCTGATTCAACTAAACCAGCAGAGTGATCTTGAAATTTAGGTTAATTGACTTATAAATGATCTCATACTGACAAATGGTTTCTGTGGAATTGAGAGACTTGGTGTAGTGTCAGCATGTTTTTGTGAATAAAAGGAGTTTCTCTAAATGAAGACAAACTAGTCTTTGCACAAGCATATTACAACCACTGTTTTTTTAGTTCCTTTCTAATTGAAGCTATGTGAATTTTTTTTACTTATAACTAAGTTAAAAAGATTCATAGCAGTCTTTTGTAAAAAGCCATCACAATAGGAAAGAAGAAAGACATTATTAACCAGTGTCTGCCTTGTTATAACAGTGATGTATAGGACTATTCTCTTCACCTATAATACCAGTTGGTAGTGACAAATTCTTGTCTAAATTTTAAATGGTTATGACATTTCATATTCCCTGTAATCCTTCAGTTTGTGTAGAAATCTACTTTTGCTCTATGCACAATTTCCTTTGTCCAAGGAAAAATGTGACCAAATTCACTTGTTAATCAGAAGATCGTAAAGAACTTTCTATATTAGGGTGTTAATACGAGACCTTGTATGTGTGTCCCGGTTTGAGACAAATTCAGAGGAATGTCGGAAATGAACATCCTCTGATAGTAAACAGGTTACAGTCATCCCTCCCCCACCAGGCTCAGGAAGAAAGTGAAAAAGGAAAAAACGCTATTTATTTCACAAGTAAAGTGCACGCAGGCACGGGAGAAAAAAAGAATAATGCTAAATACTAAAACCTCTCGCTGTGGAGAGAACCTGGGTAGATTTCAGAGTCCTTTGTGGGTGTGGCTCTCTCCTCTCTGGAGCTGGGGTTTGGCATGGGCCCCTACAGGCCAGTGTGTAGGGTCTCCCAGATGATGTCCTGGTGTTGGTACAGTCCCGAAGAGAAGAAGAAGAAAACAAAGTCCCAGGGCTCCATACTTTAGCTAACGAACAAAAAACTAGCTAAAAAACAAAAGGAATGTAACTCTCTTCCCTGCTGCAGAGGCAGAGCAGCCGGGCAGGAGAAGCCATCGAGCTTATCTGTGTTTTGAACACAGTGCTGAAGGAATTCCACTGGCTCTCCCCGCTCTCTCGTAAAGGTACAGAAAGGCACAGGGTTCATGTCTGGCATAGGGCAGACAGTAGGGATTACAGTATCATACAGTCCCCCCAGGACAATGTATAACTTCATATACAAGTAATAGAAATTATTTGCTACAAGGGATTATAATTTATTCAAGACAATTTTTCAGTCTGCTCTGAAACGGAATTTAGTACATCTGTGGAATTCCATGCTCATGGAATTTTGTTGGTTTCAATCAATTAAATCACCTTGGAGATAGAAAGGTATTAGGTTTATTTTTGCATTTATGAATATGTTCTTCCAGAATCCTTGTGCTGCTTACTCTTTGTTCAAATCCTAGCTGACATTTAAAGCAACCGGTCACTACCTCCTGCACAAAAGGAGATTGTACTATCATTGCACTGATCATATCCTTCTACTTTTGCAAGATAAACCGGAAGTTCTTGCTGTCCTTGGGAGTGTTTCCAAACATGTCTGTAGGAAAGATACAATAATATGTTATGGCTTAACTTCTCACAGAGGCCACCCTTGTATCACCCCTGCTACAAACACCTTGTCACCTACAAACTGTGCTAACATCTTAAAAAAATTCCTAGAAAGAAAGTATACATATATAAGGTATCTTCTAAAACTCTTCCCTAAAGCTGTAAAAGAATCTGGGTAAGTTTCTCCAGCTTTCCAGATGAGTACTATAACCATTAACCTGAGGGAAAATGAATATTCTGCTTTCAGGTATATTTTTAAATTGCTGCACTTCCAACATGGAATTATTCTTTCAAAGCCTATTTTTGGTAGAGGTTTCATTGCTATGAATCCTGAATTCAATATGGTAGCGAAGTGCCTAGTTTTGGCTAGAACTTAGGACAAATTCCTGTGAGTGGTATTTCCACCAGATAGAAATATCTCTCCAGACTACAGTTGGTTCCTGGATAGCTCCGGCCATGAAGAAACTTAGGTGATACAGAAAATCAGACTGAAACTGTGTCTTCCCGTTTATTTTTCAGTCTGTAGCTCACTGAAGGAAATCTAAAGTTTTTTCATTAATTCAATGGCGTTGCTTGCACAAAAAGTTTTGATTTCTGGTCTATTTCTTGGTCTCTTCTAAGGCCAAAAATGTAATATTCTGAAAGGGCTGAGCCACTTGTTTTATTTTAAGAAACTGTACTAGAAACTGAAAAGTGCTTACTTTTTTCTTTTCTTCAACATGGGCATATTGAGAATGCCCTACTTAGGCAGACCACTCATCCATCTAGCACAGTATTCTGTGTCCAGAAGAAAAACAGGGATTCTCTTGCCCTCATGCTCTGCCAGCATTGACAACTGTTGTGTTAGGGATATTTGAGGGACTGTCACACTAATCCTTTTTGTATGTCTGTTGTCCAATAATCTAATTCATATGTTAACCTGCTGAGAGTGTCCGTGTGCATGTGTCTTTGTGTCTACACATTCTACCACCTGCTGTGGTGAAGAAATACCTTCTTTTATCTCTGTTCATCTGATCCCCTGCTACTTTTATCAAGGACACACTAGATCTTATATGCAAGCACCGGCTGTGTATAAAATGCCTCTTGTCATCATGATTTTATAAATATTAGTCAGCATTTTGTCTCCAAACAAAGGAGCACCAACCATATTAGTCTTGTACAGCAGCTGCCTCATGCCTTTGATCTCCTTCTCTAATGCCAGTAGACTCTTCCAGAAATGGAACACCAGAGACACATACAGTGTTCATATGTGGGTTTGGTCTTTTATGTGGCAACAGAATTAAAATTTTTGTGGTTTTCTCAATATCTACCATGTTGATGTACAACACGCCATTGGCTGCTTTGCCAAATGCTGAACATTCAGCTGATGATTTCCAAGGACTCTAAAAAGTGATTCAGAAAATCACTTCTGATTTTCTTCTGAAATGTAACAGCTAGTTCAGTTGTTTGGAATTTATTCTGCTTACATAAGATCTCATTTAATTTTTCTCATAAACAATTAATTGGCAATTTTGGGCTTCTGGTAAAGAGAGTTATGGAAAAATATTTCAGTTGGTATTCTTTCTTTATTCGTTTTAAAAGAACCGTAAAAGAAAATGGTGACAGAGTTATAGTGCTGGTACAACTTGTAGTAACAGTGTGGATACTTTCCCATGAATTAATTTTCACAAGTAGAGGATAATACAATAGTAATTGTGCCTTACAGAACTAGATTTTGTTGTTTATCTGTGAAAATTAAATGAAGACTGGTCAAACATTCCAATCAGCTGAAAAAAAAAAGGTTGGAAATGGTGAAAGAGAGACAGATAACATTCTGAATGTCAAATAAAAGACATCTTCCAAGTGAAAAAAAGAATAGAAAGGGTGACCGTTGCACTCTGCTCCTTTTGAGGTCCTGTTTTGATTCCCATGTGATCTCTTTGGGGATTATGTTTTGAGTTCCTCCTGCTGAAGGTGATATGGATTATCAGCCTTTCCTTCTGTTATGACTCAGTGTTAAAGTCCACTGCCCAAATTAAGGTCCAAACAAGAGCAAATACCAATTCAACCATACCAACTTTATTTTATAACATTAAGTGTACACGAAAGGCAGAGGGTGGGAAGCAGACAGAGAAAGAGTGAGATACTGTGAGCAGAAGATGGATCCAGCTGGTCTTCAGTGCCCTGGGCTTTTTTAGGGTGGTAGACAGTATAACCATATTTGCTTAAGAGCTACTCAGAGGCCTGAGAAGACATAGAAGAAGACTTGTTTTATTTCAAGGCAGGAAAAGGCATGATTCTTCACAATTCAGAATTTAGCAACAGAACACATTCTCCTTTTTTTTTCGCTATAATGGAAAACATTAAAAAAATGTGTTTCCAGAAAGAACTTTTTATTCAGTTTCCTAAAACTGAATATGATGTTTCAGTAAGCGTCAAAAGTGTCAGTACCCTCTACCATTAAATTCAGAACAGCAGATATCATCTAAGACTAAGGCACCGTGATAAGTGTTAGATCTTTGTGTATATTGATTGTATTAAAATTGATTATGTGGTACCTTTAAAATTTGTTCTGGATATTTCTGTAATATTTTGACTGTACTGACATAGTTTTCTCTGTTTTTTCCATGTTTCTTGTATTTTTCATTTATGACTAAAATATGCAGAAGGCTGTTAAGCCCCATAGACTGTTCAGCAGAATTAAAATTGAGTTACTCTAGATCAGGTTCTCTACAGATTGATTCAGCTTCTTTGATGTACCAGGCATAGTGCCAAATGCTGCCAGCAGATTTTCTCCTCATTTGAGGTTCTATCAGCTCGCTGTATTGTGCCCTTTTCCATGTGCCTCTTCTAAATACTCTTTCATTATGTGATCATGGAACATTATGTTACCTAGCATACATTAATACATTAGTATCAAGGAATCATCCTCTTCTTTGACCGCGAATGTCTACAGACATGGTTTGTTTCTGTATGTACATAGTCCTTTGAATGATAAAACAACCCTAGAGTGAACATACATATTTCAGATAGCAATATAGTTAATATTTTCTTGTCTGAATCATCTTCAGTAATGCACTACTCTTGCACCAGTTTCTAAATATGCTTGGCTTAATCTCTGTTTTCTCATGTCTACTTTGCTCAACTTTTCATTTTTGACTTGATGGGGTTTTGAAACCTGTTATTAACCTTTCCTCAAAGGTTATTTATTCTCTTCCTTCCAGATCATCTAGCATGTGAGGAGCAGAGAGAGTCAGAGGCTTGGATTCTTGCAGAGATTCTTGTTCTTCGCATTAGAGTCAGTACAGGGCTGCTCTCTCTGTGACCTTGCTTCCTTTATTACAGTCTGTTCTGCTTCTCAGCAAGGTAGAAAGATACTGTTGCAATGAGACATTAAATTGGCTCTGCTTTTATAGCCTGTCGTCCATATATGCAAAGCTTTGTGAACTGCAATTTCCAAATTTTCTTGTCTCTAACAATCTGCTTTTCTGCATCTGTGCTTGCTCAATAGTTATGAATTAAGGCATGCTGCCCTAAAGGGATTTGGTCAAAGTTATGATGTTGCTTTAATATTTCCCCTGCATACAGTTCTTTCTCAGTCTTACCATTATTTCATTGTAATACACCCCAAGGCCACTTCGGGTTGCTTTGAAGAGCTTTGAAAGACAACAGTATAAACATTAGCAATTCATGTGAACAAAACATTCTAATAGCTATGCTGGAAATCTTGAAATATTTACTGGAAAACAGTGAAGATGAAACATGTCCTTACAGATTCAGCACCAAATAAAAATCACTAGGCTGGTACAGAGATCCTCTGAAAGAACCTAAAACATATTGTTTGTTTTCTGTGCTGGTCATACTATAGCAGCAATTAGGGAACAATGAAAAGAAAGCAGAAAGCAAGCCTGAAATGAAATCTTTTAAACATTTTATTCTGAATGAGTAAAAATTAAGAAGCCTTGAAAATCATATAAGCAAGAAGGCACACAAGAGAAAAAAATATATTCATTTAGCCATCCTTATGCAAACACATCATAATTCAAAATATAAGTGACTGGGGAAATATCAAGGCTTTACTTTCTTTTTATGTGAGAGTTTCTCACAACTTAAAGTAATATTGCAGTCAGATGATCTCCATATTTTTAAGTAATTGCTGACTGTCCTGTACAAAGTTTGTATCTTTCTTTTCCCCCCACCTTCCCTACATAAGCAGAATATGGAAAAACTTATTATGCTTTGGTATGCCTAATGTTTTCTGCAGCACATACTGCAGGGGTGAAAAAAAGACACAAAAACAGAACGCAAAACCAAACCAGTCATCTTTGATAGGACTTGCAGTGTCAAGATTAGATTAATTAGCAAGATTAGTTTTGTGAAGCGAATTCATTTTCTCTCCCGTGCGTGCTGGGGTGGAGGCGGGGAAGAGGATGGGGAGCGGGAAGTAGAAAAGATGGTAGAATGGCAGGGTAAAGAAGTTAACATTTTTTTTTGTTTAACCCTTGCTAGTTTTCAGTGGGTGTAAAAAATAGTTAAATTCCGTAATTAAATTATAATTCCAATCTTAAACAATAAAAAGAAATCCTGTAATAATCTATGTGCAGTGCCTGACAGCTGGGCCGTCTGATCCTTGCAGTCTGCTTACAAATTGATATTAGTGGCACTAATAAAGCTGTTAAGTGAATGAGTAGTATATCATCATGAATCAATACCTTATCAGAGCTATCCAAAAACCCTAGGATCAAGTAGTATACACAGATGGCAGAGTATAAATCAGGCTACTGGATTTCCAATGGACTGTTTTGTAGTGCATTCATTACCATTGGAGATGAAAATCTATTCTTACTGTCTCACACAGGGTTTTTTTACAAGGGTAACCAAGAAAAATAAAGAACTATCAAGTTAAGTGTTGTGTAAGTTAGTTACACGGTCAGGGCTTCTGACATTCTTCCTACGGTACATAAACATTTAACTGAAATAATGACTGGGCCATTAGTAATTATCTCTGAGAAGTTTAACAGGGCAAAAGGGGGGTCCCAGAAGAGTGAAGATGGGAAAAGGTAAATCACTAATTTAGAAAGGAAGAGAGACCACAGGGAATTACAGGCCTGTAAAGCTGCATTTTGCTAACAAGAAATGTTCCAAACTAATCTGAGAAACATTCAGTTTGTAAACACCTTGAGGGGAATAAATTCAAGTTGATAAGAAAAAGCCATGTCTCTTAGTCATGATAGAACTGGCTCAATGAATGGCAGAAGCAGAAGACCCAATAGTTCTAAATTAATAAGTACAGCTGAATTCTTCAAATATTCAGGAGATTGTTACAAACTCAGTGGCCAATTGCCCCCAGAGGCAGGAAAGAAGAATGATCAAGCTAATTTGATCATCACATATTTGTGTTCAGGTTGATAGTAGGATAGATGTTTCCACATACAAAAATGGATTTCTCACTTGATTAGAAATTTTCAATAATTGATAAGACAGAAATCTTTCAGAAGTAATAGTAGTAGTCAGTCCTGCAATATAATTCAGAAGTAGATTATATGACTCATGCTTTCACACCCTTGTATCTCTGCCTTGAAAGGGAATATATTTTGCATTCTCAGGCCTCACAAATTTGCAATGAAGTCAAGGAGCTCTACTTCCCACCTCAGTTTTTGAAGTGGTGGATCAGAAACAAAAGGTATTATTTCATTGCTAAGTACCTCTTACAGCAAAAAATTACTTGCAAGAATAATGAAAGAAACCCCCTTTCATATGTTCTGTGTTTATATTCCAACATAAGATTTTTAAGGGTAATCAATTTGTGCTGGAATTCAAACAACAGTAAACAGAATCTTGTTATTTGGTGAAAAAACTAGAAAGCTGAGAGAGCTGAGAGTTGAATATATGAAGCTCATAGTTCTGTTTACTACAGCTTCACTTTGGAGAACATTTGCAACAGTGATATCAGCTGTTGTTTCTGTAACATTTCCGCCCGCTTCCCCAAATATTTAATGTATTGAATGACCCATCTCTCAAAGAGTTATAATGGGACAATCTAGAATGGGAAGAAAAATCATTTGCAGAGCTTCCTGCCAATGAAGGGAACAGCAGATGTTAACTCATCATTCATCTGCTTTGCGCCAGCTGAAAAAAAATACCACAAGGTGGTTGGATTCAGTGATCTTAAAGGTCTTTTACAACCTGAATTATTCTATGATTCTTTTTTCCACCTTTAATTCATGATAAAGGAGGATAATGTAAAGGCACAGAGAATACAGAGTAATTGCAGAAGGGAAGAGCAAAGTGACAGAGGGACATAAAAAGTTCCTAAAAGAGAGGTGAAGGCAACACAATAAATAATAGAGTTTCAGTCATTAAAAAATTGATGTGGGTCTCAAATGAGCAAAGAGCATATTATATTTTGGGGATCTGCCTTTGCAGCCTTTTGTAGATATGTGCTGTTTGCACATCATAATAGCAGCATTAGCATCGTATCAGCAGCATAAACATCATTGTGCCCATGTGCAGTTTGGCCTAAAGCATTTTGTAGGATTTTCTGGTCATGAAAGTGACCTCAAAGTGACAGCACAATGTTCTTGAGATTTCTCTCTCTATGAAAAGATAGGGTGTTCATACTGCTCATCTGATCATGTCATATTGATCTCATCTGTTTGTGAAATACATGGTTTATATAAAGGAAGGAGAAGCTTGTATGGTAGGGTTGAAAATCAATGATCAAGTTAATAATTGAAACAAAAGGTTACAAGTAAAACCAATACCACTAACATCATGTTTGTTAGTTATAGAACTGGACTTTGGTCACTCAATCTGCTTCCCAAGTACAAAAAAAAAAAAAAAATCTAGGATATTTGGGCTATTTCAGCAGAAATGCTGAAGAAATGTGTTCTTCAAGGCAATGCTCACAACCTAAAGAAAGCCTGGAAAGCCTGTCTGCCTAGATATGAATAGTCTGTAATGGTCTGGGCTTCCTGTAGCTCTAGAGGAACCACTTGGGTTTCTTTTTTTGTTTTTTTCCCTTCAGTTTTGTCTTAAGCTTTCAGAATCTATAATTTCATTTTCATATACAGAAACCCTGCTACAATTTCCTCAGTTCTAGATACCTTTTTCAGGCTCTTTTTTTGCCTTTTGAAACATCTGATATAGTTTAATTGCTAAGATTTCTATAATCCTTGGTTTCGAAAGTTGTGGTTGTAAAAATAACCTCATGGTTCTCAAAGGGACAGTTCTGGTGTTATTACCCCTCTCCCACCCATACAAGTGCTCATGTATCAGATACACATTTGAGAGACCCCTGATGGTTGCTGCTCTTCCAGTCTTCCTGGAATATCCATTTCACACTCCGTGGACTTAAGTGTCTGCTGCTATTTTATTAATTTCGTATTAGGCACATTTATTCCATTACTTCAAAAACTACGGTGAGTTACCAGCTGTCAGTGGAGAGTGGCAGTGATGTGTCTATCAGCAGGTTGTCTTGCTTGGACCTGGATGTGGAAGCAACTAATTTCTTATAGACCCACCACATGTTCATCCCCAAGCTCTTGAATTGTGTTTGTTATGATAGAATTTTTATTAAGTAGACATCATTACAATTAAAATAACTATTCAAGTCATTCTTCAGAAAAACTGTGTTAGCAGAATCAACCCCATAACTAATTGGCCACTGGAGATCATTAGAGTTGTATGAAATCATTGTTTGTAAAATAATACTTTCTTTGTATGTTGAAAAGCAGACACAGCAGATTTAGGTAGGTGCAAATTTTGCCTGCTCTATGACAATACAATAAATAAACGAAAAGTTCGTGAATTGTAAGTTAGAACTTTACAAATGCATAAAAAAGGAAAATAGTAAAGCATAAAAAAACAGATGCAGAAAGAGGAAATGAAAATTAAATTATATTGATTCCAGCTGGCTGTTAGAGCAGCTGCTAGTAAGTGTGAAAAAGTTTCTTTTAATAAATTCAAATACATTTTTAATAAACAGAAAAATAAGAGTATTTAGTAAAATATCATCTAAACATACAACACTAAGATGAATAAATACAGTTCTAATATTTCAAATGGATTTTATCATTTGTTTTTAGTATTTTGATGCTTACATTTCTGATTTTAAGTTTCTGAGAACTTTTTTGTTTCGCAATCTATCATGCCACTATTATTTTTATTGGATTTTGTTTGTTTCATTAATAAAGGTCAAATTCTAAGGCAGCATTTCAATTTAAAATGTACCAACAGTAGAATCTATGATAGAAATGATTGATTTGCCACAACTTATGGAAATTTCTACTATCTTGGTATTACAGTCAAGAATATCTTACTTTTGTAGGCATCTGCTAGTCATGTACCTTAGTACACAAGGCTTGTCATCTTTTTAAAGTAAAAAGTAGCTACTCTAAAGAATATATTGCATTGCATGAGAGAAAACTAACATAATTTAGCAATTATACAGCTTTTAATTTTAAAAATAGTGGTTTAGAGTACCTCTCAACTGTGGAAATACCAAAAAAAATCATGGCAATCTCATGGCTTTTAAAGTGTTCTTAAAGTTGTAAATGGTCATAAAACCCTGAGAATGGGAAATGTCCAAAACAGCAGACATGATTTTGTCCCTCAGTATTTCACAGCATTTTGTTCTCTGACATTTTCTTGTATGTTAACCAAGCTGCAGCAGGGAGATAATGTGCACATGTATGTGGTCCTAGAAACACTTTGAAAAGCAGCTGCTAAGCATCTGCTGGCCTGTCCTTGCACCAAGGACTTAGCAGAGGAGATGAAGATTGCACAGGTGATAGCTGTACATAAAGCACTTAAATAATCTAAAAGCCAAAACTGAGATCTTGAAAACCTCCACCTGCTTCAATGAACCTTTCTTAGGCAACATATGACTAACTTTAGAACTCACTGCCCTTTTTTTTCATTTTGGTTTTACTGTGTCTAGTCTAGACTCCTCAGCCTACAGGTCAGTCCTGAGCCCAGCAAGGAGGTTGAAGCCCTCAAAACCTGGAGGCATGCTCAGATCACTGCATGTGTTTAGATACAGTATCAGACTCTTTGAAGAAGGGGTAGGAGTATTTTGATGCTTTCTTTTATGCAGTAACTAAAGCCCTGTAATTCAGACAAGAGCACTTCCCATGTGAAGAAACTTCTATATTCTAGGAAGCTGCAAAACTTGTGTGAGTTTCTTGCTCATTTAGCAGCTATCTGCCAAACCACTGCATTCAACAGCTAGAATATGTCCTCAGTTAAAAGAGACGGTTGGGAGGGTTCTTCTCTTTCATAAACAGATTAACTCTCTTTTTCCTGTTTAATTTTTAGCATAATGATGGTAAGATTTGTTCTGCTATTGATAAATGAGCGAGATAATGTAGGTGGATTTTTCTACTAGAATAGGATTTTCTAAATGTCTGCGTAAAGTAGTTATAAAGTTGAAAGGTACTTTGATCTTTTTGTCTTTCCTTTTTTGAAAGAATAGCAGTTAAAATTGTTTTGTGTCTAAGGGAGCATTAATTCTTCCAGAGTAATATAAAAATATAAAATATTTATACATATAATGAAAACAATATAAAAATTATTATATGTTGGTTGACAATTTTTATGAAGTTGGAAAGGGCTACAGTGTCCTTAGTTGTGGTATCTTGATGAGGCAGAAGAACTGTCGCTCCTTAATCAGTAAGACTGTAGTGCCTTCTTTCCAGCAGCATTTCATAAATTTTGATGAACATGTTTTCATCATCGCTGGCTGGTGATGGCTTCTGTTTTTTTCTATATGATAGGAACAGAAATAGAGTTTGAGTATAGCAAAGATAGGAGCAGAATTTCTTGGATTCCCAAAATAAGTTTTCATTCCCATCAGAAGCACTGAATGACAAAAGAATATAGAAGTAAAAATATGCTTCCTCCATGGATCTTTAGGATCTCAAATATCTTTAGCATGTTTTATACAGCAAAAATTATTTTAAACCACAGTTGATTTTCTTTCCCATGCCTATTTTAATGTAGTAATATTTTTGAAGCCTATTTTTGCTGTACTTCAAAGACAGTGTCAACATTATCTGGAAGTAAAGAAATTTGAGAATTCAGAACTTTTGCATGTTACCCTGTCTCTACCAGTGACTCATTGGGTACTTGAGTGAACAACTGACTTCTTTATGTGCCAAATCAAGAAGTAAATGAGTTTATAGGAATAGATTGATCCCTTAGACTCAATCTTTTTCTATTTCTTTTTTCCAAAATTTGAGGGAAAAATTTCTTCAGTGTTGATGGAATTAATCAAGTCTATAATTTGTCAAGGACAGTAGGTTTATGGCGGTAAGAAAAGTGGTTCTCAAAACTTCTGTCTTCACCTGAAAGTAAAACTTTGATGAGAAATCCAGTCTCCCAATGCCTTTTAATCTCACTATAGACAGAAACTTGCCATGTCTTTTGAGACACCACCTGTTTTTGTAACTGGATTGCTGAAACATCTTTAGAAACACTGTAAAATTAAGAAAGACTCACAGAAGAACTATGTTAAATGTTGCAAAAGATAATACATTCAGTTTTAAGTCAAAAGATGGAAACCCATGCAAAACATAAAAGCTAAAATGTACAGTGAAGAACGGCACATTTGTAGATCTTATGCAGCAATGTATGAAATTGTTTTTAACATATTTAGATAATGTGATGAAATGTGGGAAATAAAATTATTTCAACTTTTTCATTTTTTATATATGACATTGAAAAACCACAACAAGAGTATGTGAAATTAAGAAAGAATATATTTATAACCACTTGTTAGTCAAAGGCCAACATTTATCACAACAATAAACAGATTTTGTATTTTGGGTATCCAGTATAAAATACTTTAAAACAGTCTGATTTCTTTGTTTTGAAGAGTTCATGATTAGACTTTTAAGAAATCTCTCTTTGAAAGACTGAAGTATTCAGGTTTGGAAGGAAAAAAAATTAGAATCTGAGAATTTTAGCTGAGTATTCCCAGGAATTTGGCTATTAGGAGGAAGATAATAATTAATGATTCAGTCAAGAATGGCAAGACTAACATTGACAGACTCTATTGTATCTTTCACAAATTATCAACAATTTATTTTTCTTAAAAAAAAAAAAAGCCAATTTTTTTTTCTTATTGATGTTACAAAATATTTTAGATCCGTTTGTGTGTTTATGTTTTAATTTAATTGCACTAGAAATGCCATTCACTTTTGTGGGCTGTCCTACATAAAAAAATTTACTGGTGTGTCCATAAAGGTTTTCCAGTGAAAATTTTGTTGCACTTGGTTACATCTCATGGTTGTTTTTTTTGTTACTGTACCTGAATAAGTGAGAGTTTTAAAGTATCAAGACAGTTCAGGTGAAAGTCAGATGACCAAACTACAAGTTCGAGACTGTTCTTCATGGCACTGTGGTAACATCACAAAAGAGTTTCTGTTCGTGAAGTCAGAAAATTCAATATTCTTGGAGGGCTCCCAGAGTGACTGGAAAATCACAAAATGAAGGCATGCTTTGTGCTTTGTTCTCCAATCATGATCATCCACTTGTGAATTCCTAGTTCTCTTCTTGCTGCTAATAGTGTAAAGCTATGCTGAAGGTCAACAGGCAGTGACAAGAAAACTTTAGAATTGATTTTGGTAAATGTTACTGTTGCAGGATATTCCTTATATTCCTCTCAAAAACTGATGTGGGACCAGTTACAGTGATAAAAATCTATCTCAAGTATATTGTATTATTATCTTGCGTTCTCTGTAGACTTCGCTGAGAAGAGCTTATTCTTTGCCCTTGCTTCAAATTGCAGTTCTCAGTCAAGCAGAGATTTCTTTGTTGAATATTGTTCATGTGATGCTTCTCATAGTGTGTGTTTACTTTTTTTTATGTCAGAATTCTGATTCTCTTTGAGCTTATGCTTTATAATTTTCATATGACCTTCAAAGAGGACAGAGCTGAGGCAGCATCTACAGCAATGTTGTTGAAATCTTGCTGAATAAAGATTGTTGTCAAACAATTTTCCTTTGCAAAATCTGATAATAAAACTTAGACTTACAGTACATTAATCACCAGAAACATTTATATTCAGTGTGTCTTCTGTGTGTATATTGTTATAAATATGTTAAAATATAGCTGATGGCTAAAAATGCTGAAAGTACTGTTTTAATTTTTTTTCTCTCCCAAATAGAGTAACTTTTTATATGTATAAAGTCTTATGAAAAGTAGAGGGGGTTTGGATACTAGAAAGACGACATCTTTTACAGTATATTTTATCTTATCACAGATTGTAAAAAACATGGATAGTTCCCAATTCCAGATAACTTGAATTCCATGTTTTACTGTATGTATTATATGAAAAGTTATTTGTGATAAGGCACGGGATTCTTAATCTTAAAGAAGTAGGGGTTTTGTTGCAAGATAGTAAAATGTGATATAAATTCATACTTCTTTTATATGTTGCAGGTTTTTTCTTTAAAGTAGAAGTGCTTAAAGGAGATAATATCCGTTGTCTTCTTTATATTATTTCAGACACAGAATATTTGGATATATAGGTATCTAATGTAAATTTGGCATGATAGTTGCATGCCAATCATAACAAGATCTTTTCTTTTATGGTATGAATGTATAAAGATCAATTATTAAAAATGAAAACTCATTTTTTTATCGACATATGCTGTTGTTATCCACTAGCTGCTGTTGAAAAAGAGTTTGCAGTTGAACTATTTCTTTTCTGTATATAATGAATGAATTTCAATAGTGGGTAATTGGAGTAGAAAAAAAGAATAACAAAATTTATTCAACTGGTGTTTTAGCAGGATTTTAGGCTGACAGAAGAAAAAGTGATACTGGTTGAGACACTCATTATAGATTTTGACTGTATTATAAATATGTTCTACATCTCTGTTTTTTTAATTGGTTTAGTTGTAAAGAAATGCTTATCTCCTTTGAATAATGTGTCAAGTGATATTGTTATTGGCATGGAAAAATGGATTTTAGTTTAAAAATGGATATCTTATATTCTAAATTAAACTTGCTTCAAAAGTATTCCCTCTTAAGCAAATGGAATTACTGAGAAAATAAACAAGTCATGACAACAGATATTTGTATGTATCCTGAACTTTTCTTCATGACTAGATAACTGGTAAGGAAGAATTTAAGACAGAGGAAGGATGAATTGCAATTTTAGAATTACTTGAAATGGATTGAAATACCCATCAGTAAGAACAGCAAACTCATTTAAAATTAAGAAATGTTGAATGAATGCAATTGGCTGTACATTTTCCACATCGGTTTGTTCCTGTTTGGACTTCATTGAATATTGTTGAAGAACTGATTGGTTTCCCTGTCAAACCAACTGAAAGTTTGTTACTGATTTACATGAGTATTGGATTGTGTTTGATTTTGTGTTTTTATTTCCATGTCTTTCGGAAGACAGATTAAAAACCCCCAGTCTGTCCTTAGCCTTTCCAATTCACAGGTATGGTCTGGATTTTAGAGCGTGGTTCAGAAATATTTCTATTCAAGTCAGTAGCCACTGGATCCTGTTGTTTGCTGTCATGATCTGTTTGACTTTTTTTGTTTGGTTTTTTTGCCAGATGAGAAAAAACAGAATTTTAAAAGAAAAAGATACTTCATACAATCTATTTTTTTCAGTCAGCTTCACTGAATAATATTTCCTTCTGCTCTTTTCTTTTGATTACCTTTAATAATAGAATGTTAAATAATCATTCATTAAGTTATATTAGTCTTAGAAATATTCATCAAACCACACAAACCAAAAAAGAGTCCAAATATTTTCAATGCCTATTTGTTGCAGTGGTTGAGTCCAAGGCAGGAATGACCAAGGAGCCGCAGAGCCCCAAAACAGTGGAGGTGTGCTGGTGGACAGGCTCAGAGGTCTAAGACCACCCCCTTTTACCCCTTTTAAGTCCATGTTCTAGAGAGTTCTCCTTTCCTTGATACCCCACTGGCTCCTGGCTCCCTTGTTCCACCCCTCGCCTTCCTCAGTGGTCAGAGTCCTGTCACCCCACATCCTCTCCACCCCCTGGCCCCCAGATGATTGGTCTCTGATGTTCTGCCTGCCCCCAGTGCTGCTCCGGATAAAACCCTGGACTCCTCAGTGTTCTGTGTTCTTTGTCCCTGGATCCCTTCGAGTGGGAACTCCAATAAACCCCTTGGAACTCCATACAAAGGACCCCTCCCACCTCTTTGTCCCCGGCAATGCTGCAGGAGCTATCTGACTCTGTGTGTGTGTGAGTGGCTGCGAGTATCCACCAACTCCGGTGTGTCAGAGTGTGTCCGAGTGCGTTTGCATGGCACCCCCAGGAGCTGCTCCGACAAGGACACAACTGGGGTGGACGCAATGCTCTTTCCAACCCCCCCC
>NW_024582055.1:1059559-1119050 GCF_017639235.1 Corvus kubaryi
CCCCCCCCCCCCCCCCACTTGCGCAACGTGTCACCTATTGGCAATTACGGTAAATATTCGGATATTAGAGAAAAAAAGTTACTATGATCTTTTTTTCTTTTACTGACCACATAAGCTTCCAGATTTTGAAACGAAAGATATACATCATTGTTTCACTGTTTATAAAATTACTCTCTGGATGATTTGTATAGCATTGAACACAACTTTTATATGGTCCAAACTAATAGAAATATATCTTGAAGCAAAGAGTATTTTCATAGCACATTACATAATAGACTAGGTGTGAAATTAGTTTTATGGTGAATGGAGACCCTGAAGGTTGTTAGCCTTTTATTATGTACGGCTTCTTTTCTATAGCTACATTAATTTTTTTCAGAGATAATAAAGAACGCTTCAATTAATTAATTAATCTTGTAGTATATAGACAGATTCCCAAATATCTCCTAATCTATTTTCATGCTATTATATTCATAACCAGATATAAATTTGCATCATCTACCTTGTTAAAAATATTAGTATGTCAAGAAAAATATGAAAATATGGTTTTGGTGAAGTTTCACATTTGTGTCAGTTCTATGGTTAGAGTCTGGTATATCATTTTAGATGTACTGAAAAATTAGGCATCAGAAAGAATTTTTAAGTCTTTTTCTCTTGTTACAGAGTTTTTCTGACGCTGTTATGGGACCTCACCAATGTTGCAAAGCTTTTGAATGTATCTCCCCAAAATTCTCAGTCCCAAGAGAAATGCTTTTGCTGTGTATGTCGTTCTGTAAAGTTGAGTTTGTTGTAGACACACATAAGAAGCTTTCTATGTACAGTTTTAAGTGTTTAATCTGGGTATTCATGTATAAGGTAGTTTCAGAGAGAATTATTTAATCTGAATATTCTGATTATATTACATAAAAACCTGGAAAAGCTCAAAACAAGCAGAACATTCCTCTCACACATCAAATTTGCTAATAAATGAGATTTCTTTTTTTTCAGGAAAGTGTCTATTTGCTAGGAGAGAAAATTTTCCTGTAAATACACTAATTATGTTCTAAGTTTTTTAGTTGTAGCAGTATAGGCCTGTAACAAATCCAATAGTTCAGTAACTGGAAATGAATCTGTTGTGTAGGAGACAAAAGGGTTGTCTTTTTCTTCTCTACATGATTCACATCCTGGCATTAAATCATAGCTTATCCTGACATCTGTCACTTCTTTGTGCACCTCTCCCACTTCTGATGTTACTCCAGAAGAACTGCTGCCTGGCCACGAGTTAAACTCTGTAAAGGAATGGATTAAAATATATTTGTGTGTATGTGCTGTGTGACCACAGCATCTGCTGTGCTGAGAGCAGGACACCCGGAGAGTGAGGTGGGCTGGCAAGGTAGTGATGCTGCAGTTGGCACGGGAGATGAAATCCAGGCTTGCCAAGCTTGTCTTTTCAGTCTCATTACTTTTAAGCATCTCACCACTCTGTGATTGCACGTGAAGTGGTTTGATACTGTTGTAATGGGAACACTTAAAACCTCAAATTCAACAGTAGATAATAATTTCTCATTGATTTCTAGTACATTTTAGCCCCTTGACCTAGATTTATATCCAGTTTCCAAGAGATGTCAATGCAAGTTGCTTCTGAAGAGTACGCAGAGAGTATGCACTCAGCATTTTAGAATTTTTCAGTATGGATTGATAGATAAGCATTAACTTTTCCTTAGCAGTTGCAAAATAGGTCACAGATAATAACTGTAAACCATAACCATTTCTACTTAGGCCATGTAATTTCCTACTAAGGTGCTGGCTGATTGGTTTCATGACATGTCTAGTCTTTCTTTAATTGAAATATTTATTGTTAATTTGGGAGCATTTCTTGCTAAAAGTTGCTTCATATTTCTTATTCTTTCTGTAATTTCCCAATACTGACATAAATCTGATTACATGAAGGTCTTGCAGAAAGTCCTCTGGGGAAGACTGAAACAGTCAAAAGCAGCACACTTCTCTACCTAGAGAAAAATTGCAAAAGGCAGGACTGTCCGGAAAGCAAGAGTAGTTTAAACTTGTACTCAGTCAGTGCATACCTTTTGACAGTCTTTGCCTCAAGGGCTACTGTTGAGGCTCCAGTGAAAATTAAATCTGACCCTGACCAGTGGAACTCGTAAGAAAGAAGAGACAGATTTGTCTTTTCTGTCTTGAGAGTGATTTGGAGTTGAATCGCATTTGCTCTTCTATCTACAAATTACATGAAATGCACCCCACGGTTGTAAACGTCAGTCAGAGACCTAATGTTACAACTTACGGCTTAAACATCTTCATAAAGGACCTTTGCTTATTATAACAAAACTGTACCAAAACTGCAGAGAAAACCACCAAAATGCTGAATGAGGCCCTGGACTGCTTGCTGATGAAGATAAGAGTACATTCACAAAGGGATCAAGCTTAGCACCTTTGGGGAAGAGACCACGGGGCTGTCAGCTGTCAGGCTCCAACAGACCCTCACACCAAAGGGTGGGGGGGGAAGAGAGGTTTTGGGTGTGTGGTAAAAAGCCTCTGGTATGAGGCAGTGAACATCCATCCTGTGCTGTGAGAGGAGCTCAGCTGTGGGGCCCCTTCACCCTGGGAAAAACCTCATCCATGTGAAGGACAGAGTGGTCTCATGGCCCATCAAAGGCCCTCCCCAAAGGGGTCCCCAGACCTTGCACCCAAGCACTGCACATGCTGCAACAGATCCACAGTGTTGCAAGGGACTGTGTCAAACTTGCCCTCCCCAGGGGAGGCACCTGGGTGCTCCTACCTGGCCCATACGGATATTAATCCATGGCATTCTATACTTTTCGGTGTGGGACTGCGGGAGACCCTCACCACCTAGAAGACCAGATGGAGGGGAGTGTCGTTGGGACCCCTGGAAGGGTGATACATTTCTACCTAAAACCTATCACTCTCTCCCTTTCTCCACCACCTCCACAAACACTTCTTTTCTTTCTCTCTTTCTCTCTTTCTCTCTCTCTTTTCTCTTTGCCTCTTTTACTATTAAATAAAATATACCAAGTTTTTTTGGCACCGACATCTAACCTCATTTGGTTTTAATCATGTTTTTTGGTATATTTCAAACCTTTCTGGGTTCAATCCATTTTATTCACAGAGGCTTAGTTTCCTTTGCTCTTCTGTTTAAACTGGTTTGTCTCAATGTCTCAAGTCAAATACCTAAATATTATCTGAATTAAATTTCCCTTTTACAAAGGGACTTTCATGATGACTAAGGCAGCCCAGTAAACTTTAAGATGCAGGTAAGTGTGATATTCCATATTAGTCTTTCATATGTTTTTTTACAAGAGATGTTTTATCATTCTACAGGAGGTGGGGGCTAGAAGTGGAACAAAATAAAACACAAGAAAAACCTAACTTTTTTAGGATTTTTAAAGAATTTTTTATTACTTTTCTCTCTGCAGGAGTGTTTGTAAGCTGCATAGATGTTAAAAAAACTCAAAAAACCCCCAACAAATCCCAGGACTATGTACCTACTTCTAAAATAAGTAAATACAAGTTATCTTCATAGAAAAAAGTGGAAAAGATCTGTTTTGACTAGTGCATTTGAAGTAACCATTGAATATAATATATAAGGAGATATGTTGACATTGTTAAAAAGGTCTGATGACATGGGGAGAAGATGTAGGGGAAATTATTTTCATCCACAGTATGCTGTAGGAACTGAAGATGCCTTTTGAAGGCTTAAAATCTCTAGTCAAAAACTTAAGAGAAAAAAAAAGATAAAATAAACGTTGCATTACAAGCTTTAATCAGAGAAGAAATAAAACAAAAAGTCTGCAGGGACATGAAAGTTATTTATGAAATATCTTTCAGGAGAAAACTTGTTTGTACAGATAAGAGTAATTAATTTAGTAAGTAGCCCAGGAGATTTGGTAAGTGTTTAACAAAACATCTTGTAACATTGATCCCTCTGAGCAACTGCACAACTGTGGTGGAGTTTTGCAGATTGTGTTCCGGGGATGGTGCAAGCTAGGAAGAAAAATCAATGTGGTCGCTTTAAAGGAAATGGAGATCCCTTCTGTGTTCTCTGATGGTTCAGAATGGAGCTGCGAGTGCATCCTAACTAAATCAGCATTGCTTGCATAGAAGAGAACAACTCTGGAGGGGACGTGCAAGCTTTTCTAACTATAATTCTGATGACAAGGACGTGCCATTTCTCTGGTGCAGCTTTCTATTTATTGACACCTATTTTCTACAGTCTTATTGTTTCAGGACATAACATTGTTCTTCCTGTTTCCATCTCCACAAGAGTATTTGGAGACTCATGCAGTGTAGTCTCTTTTAGCAGCTGAAGAAGCTAATTGCTAATAAGGAAACCTGAGAACCTGTTTCTAAAAAGAAAATCTGATTCTCTGGTTTTATATTATGACACTGTTACATAAACATTTTAAGGGTAAGACTGATGTCTTTGTTGCTTGAAAAGTGATTGAAAAAAAAGACCTATGAAGAATAAAGTCTTAATGAGTTCACTTAAGGAAGAGATAATAAATTGTATTTTAAATAACAGGAAGGCAGCTAAACCAAACACGTGATTACAGAATTTGAAGTGTTGTAGCGCAAAACCAAAGAAGTAAAAATCAGGGGAAAGAGCATTCATAATTATCAGGAGAAAATTAAACCAGAAATATTTATACATAGTTCAATTCTCTAAAAAAAATTTAGGAGAAATGAATCTTCTTAGATAATTTATAGTTTCTTATTTTAAAATTCTTGTATGCTTAGAAAAGATAGAAGAAAGAATTCTTGCCTTTCTTTGGCACTGTTGGAATTTCCTTTGCATAGAAGTCCTTATCCATGTAGATGTGACTGTGTTATGCAACAATTTCTTGATACATACAATTTCATGCTGAGGATTAAAGTCCTGTATTTTGTTATTTTGGTACAAACTTTGCATGTACAGAAAGATGTTGTTTGCAAAAATATGTAGCTTAGACTATACCAATTTCATCCCAAGTAAGTCTCCTCTAAGTTCTCTTACCATTAATGTATTGCACAAGCAGTACTCTAGCCCCAGCTAGACTAAGTGCTTAAATAGTATAAATTGTGATGCATCAATATAAAATAAATGATGGCAGTTATGGGTTGATAAAACTGAAGGAAATTATATTTCTACAGTTACTACAAAGTTCTTCACCCTCTGCTTATTTTTAAACTATTTCTTCTCAAACTGATCTCAAATTACAACCCCCAGATGATTCATGTATGTGCTAAGACTGTTGGCCATATCTTTGTGATCAGTGGCACATTTTCCACTTCAGTGTCAGCTCCATCAGCCTGTGTAGAGGAAAGACTTCCTCTCTCTCCACGCAAAGGTGAAGTAAGTATGCACCAGTTAACACCTTACTTCAGAAAAACTGGAACTACAAAAAGTAGCAATTGTACATGCAGAGAGTAGCAGTAATAAAAAAGGGTAATGAATGCATTCATAATAAGTTTTATTTAGTAATTTTTGGTATGAATATTATATATTGGATTATATAAAATTGTCTTTGATTTTAGATGGAAACTTCCTAGAGCAGCAACAGGAGGCATTTGATGAGGTTCTGTTTCTGTTCCTGAGTTTGCCGCTGGCTACTGCATTATTTTAAAATGTAAGATGTGGATTTATCAACTTCCACTATAAAGAAAAAAACATATTTTATACATTTTCATAAAATACGTTATTCTCTGAAGTACTTTTTGAGTTAGAGATCCACATGCTGTGTTCATTTCTTTGAACTCAGCCATTGCAGTGAGTTTAAAACTAGATTATAAATCATTAACTTTCACATCAAGCAGCTGATGCTTAGGATTTCTGAGTATTGGGAAGATTCTTACTTGCCTAAGGATGTCATCATTTAAGAAAACTCTTAGAAGGCAGAGACCCATACCATGGGGAGGAGATTCATAAAAACTTAACTCACAGGTCCAGGCATCACTGCAGAATTCAGATTTTAACCATTTACTGAAAAAGATATAGATGTTTCCAGCTGTTGACCTAAGTGATAGAAATTTTCAGTGCATGATTCACTGCACTTTAACTTACTTTTTATAATGTCCTTTTTACAGCAAATACTGTTCTTTGGCCTGAAAAAGGCCAGGGATAGGGGAGGAAAAAGAGCACCAGATCTTCTAATTATGCTTTTGATAATTAGACTGATGACTTAATTTTCCCTAGGAGAATGTTCATTGCATTTAACTTTGAATATGTGTTATTCAATTAAAATGTACTGCACTTCTTAGGGGAAGAACATTTAATAAATGCAAAATCTAATAATATTTGTGTTTCTGTGTGTTATGAATCAGCACGTCCTCAGGAAGAATGCTATCTCTAACAGAACTGGTAAAGCTAATGAGAAATGGAATAGCTGTAATTAATACTTTGTAATTAATTCTGTCCAACTCCTTTTCATACTGAGATTACAAATTTGAATGAAAATTTCGGGCACATTTTTTTCTTTGTTTGCATAGTAAACAGAAAAACACGCCTTACAAAGAACTTTGTAGGACTCCCTGAAAACCAGCCCAAAAGAATGTGAGGCTGATAGAAAACCCTGGCAATTTAATGTAGGCACAGTGTACTGAGCTGTGGAGTTCTACAGCTCAGCCTTTTCAGATGTTCACTGTGATCATCCCATAAATTAAGGGTTGATTGATCTGAAAAATGTGGGGCTACGTACCCTGTTAGTAAGTGAATATTGTGCTTGTGCCCTCTCTACTTGACAAACTAGAAAGCCTAGTTCAGTAATTTAAGCGAAGTATCACTCTCAGTGTTGCTTTTGCTGGTTTAACCAGGCAGTAACTTGTCACTTTTGTTGGACTCTATACAGGCTCCTATTGAGAAGAAACACAAGTTTGCTTTCTGGGCTTTTTTCTTCCTTTGGTGTCATTTGGGTGCAAAAAGGTTATTCAGATCAAAACTCTGTTTTGTACATGAAGCTGTTGGAATCTAAACTAGTAACTTCTAATAATGTCTAAGAACACATACTGTGAGATAGTTGAAGCGAGTCATGGGAGACTAAAGTTTTCAATAAAAATGCAGCACAGAATCCTCAATAGCACATCAAGAATAAGGGGTAGCAGAGGGAACTACATGCTATAGTAGAGGAAATAATAATGATTAAGGTGACTGTTCTGCTAATAAATAATAAATCAACAAGAGAGTCGACTGATATTAATACTATCAAGGAGCAGAAAAGAGTCTCTCTGCAAAGTAAGGATTTTACTCAATGTGAACAATTTAGCACAGCTCTGAAGATTTTGCTCTAGTTGATCAAAGAGAATTTTATGATCCAAAGGTGCTTTTTAGAGATGTAAAGGAACAGTGAGAAAATAACCTTTACTGAGTGAGCATAAACTCAATATGTAATTCATGACCTCTAACAGCATAAAATCCTATATCGTGGACAAAAAAATATCAGTCTGTACCTACCTTAGGACATACTAAAGGGAAAAAAAGCTCTTTTTTTTCTTTTGTAAGAAGAAAAGGAATGGGCCAGCCTTGGGAGAGATGTATGAGACAATATTTTTCATGTGACTAACAAAATGTGCAGGAAGGAAGAAAAGAGTTGGTTTGGACTTTGTTTTGTTTTGGTTTGGTTTTGTTTTGTTTTGTTCTTCCACATTTGAGGATCCTTCACAATTGGAAAGAGGATGAGTCTGTATAAGATGATCTGGTAGGAGCTCAGCTTTCCATTATCACAGGTTAATAAGAACAAACAGAACAAACAGTGCTGTTGGGACTGTAGAGAAATCACCAAATAAATAAGAATTACCTGGCTTCTCACTCATGACGGTTCAAAGCTTGGCTGAGGATTCTTAGCTCAGCACTCTGTAAGGAAGTGCACTCTTCAACACCTGTGATACAAGAAAGCTCAAAATAACTGAAATAATCTCAAACAGTATGGTTTAGGATTTAATTTACATTTATTCTTAAACAAATTACTATTGAACAAGCAAAATAAATCTCAGATACTCTACTGATAAAATGCACCTACAAAGAAGTCGTGGACCAGCAACATGAGAATATGTCCATTGTGGTTACATCATCTAGTGCTGATAGCCACATACAGGTTATATTTATTTGTGTCATCCAGATATGATTCTGTACAGACAAGACTAGATTTAAACCTGTTGTACATATTAAAAGAAGCTGTGTTCGCCCATAAATTGGTGCTCCTAATAATGCATTGCTGAATCCCCAGTTCCTGTCTGGCCTTTGTTGCTTTTACTGTAGGGTTATTCACACCCTGCTATTGTCAGAGGGGTTCAACCCTGCTGTTTTTTGTTCCTGTACACACTCTGCTTCTGGAAAGAACTCCTCACACCCGGGCTTTTGGCAGGTGGCAGGTATTTGACTATGCAAAGAGAGACACACTTACTCCTCCTGCAGCCCTTATTCTGCTCCAATAATAGAACTGAATTAACAAACAGAAAACCATCCCCTTCCTCCTGTTGAAGCCACTTATTTGGCATTCATCACATGGCCAATATTACTCCATCATTGTTTTCTCAGGTGTCTTCATATAATTTATTTTTATTAATGAGGTTTTGATGACACAGCTCCAAGTCACAGCTAGTATGAATAACAAAAATTATTTTCTCAGCATAGATACAGGCAGAACCTCTAGCTATTTACATCCTTGTACAGATTTAGCTAACTTACACTTCAAAATTTACTCTGTGAAATGCCACCTTACTGTGAGGAATGTTTCTTTGTTAATTTTCCACAAATGAATTTTGATGAGAGTTGATCCTGTTAAAAAAATTCAAAGTAATTCACTTACAAATTTTGAGTGGCTGCTGAAAAAAAAGTATATAAAATATAATATTTGATTTTCAAGGATATTGTAATAATTAGTTGAATATAATGTTTAAGACCATAGGCTGTCTCGAGAGAAGGATTTTAGGAATTTCAGTGTTTTAATGATTTAATATCTTACCAGCTAAAAGGTCAACATCACAAATTATCTAACAAATAAACAATGTACATTCTGATCTCTGAAAGGTCATTAGGTTTCAAACATCTAATTGCAAAGGGGATTTTGGATCATGGAAAGAAAAGCATTCTTACACTCATTAGCAGTGTGTGGAAACACGTAGCACCCATCTCCTGGACAAGTGATCCGAGGGAAGAGAACAGGTGAAAGACTGGAGTCATTAGCAATGCCTGGCTTAGAAGTTTAACACCTCAGATCTCACCTGTTTGCATGTAGATAAAAAGTGTATATATTAAAAACCTGAAATGAGAATTCAGTATTTTTCTTTATGAAAAGGTGTTCTCTTTTCTCTCGGTCTTTGTTTTGTTATCTGTGGTATAAAAGTCTTCAGTAGGCCATAAAAAAGCAACAGTTTGCTAATGAAATAGACAGTAGTTATTCTATGTTAAAAATAACGTTACTTCAAAGCAGTTATTCTGAAATGTCTTAAAATCAACTTTATATTATAAAGGAATAGGAAAATAAAAATTAAGTACAATAACTTGCAGTTAAAGTAAAATTGCATGAAGATATAAACAGAGTCATTTTCCATGTTTGCTCCTCAGTCTATTTTCTCATTTCATATACTGGATAAAATAAGTGAATAAATAATCCTGGAAGAAGGAACCATAACGCAGAACTTTCTGGCTCCGCATTAGGGTTCTAATCACCCTCCTGCAGAGTCATGCCCATTGTTCTACTCGCTCTCTTTCCAACCCAGTCATTTTTTCATTCTTTGTTCCATTTTAGCACAACTTCAGTGAGAGGGTGAAGACTGCTTCTATATTTCTGTGGAGACCTTCTTCCCTTCTCTGTAAAATGCCATGAGCCTGGTGAGTAGAGCTCATGACTCAATGCTGAGAGGAAAGACCGAGACCTTCAATCTTCCTGGACTTCTAACCATTGAAATATCATTGTCTAACCGTTAAGACCCTGTACAAATCCCCCTGCACTGTGGGATTCATTCCAAAACGAAGCAGCTAGAGTTCCATTTTGTGAGGAACCTTTTCCAGTTTGTGTGTCCAGAGCATTCTGGATGCAGCCTACTGTACCAGGAAAGAGAATCTCTTTTCCAGATCTCAGTCTGAAGAACCTAGGCCTTTTACGTGTTCTTCAGGCCATTTTAGTTCAACAGTGAGATTTTAAAACATTGAATAGCTACTAACTAGGGGTCATTCAAGTTACATGACTAGCTTTTTAAGCTTTGATTCCTTCTGTGTCCTTCTAGGCCTGGGCTATCCTAATCAGAAACAATCTACAACTTATATGTGATGCTGAATGCAAATCCTGCTCTGGATCCTAGTTGTATCTCTTTTTTTCTTAAAGCACAGTCAAACAACAGGCTCAGTACCAAGTCATCAATTCACTTTCAAGAGAGGCTGTTATATTTGAATGAAGAGCAAAGGAGAAACTCTTCACACTGCCAGTCAAAGTCTCACCTGAAAGCACCTGGTCCCAAATGAATCTGGCACCTGCCTATGTGAAAAGTCTTTCCCTGTTGTCCTCTTTGACTCTCAGTGGAGTAGTATGGAAAAGTCCTCAAACAGGTCTTAGGTGAGACAAGGCAATGTCAGATTCTGCTTGGAGACATTGCTCTTAATTGTCACTTCTCAGCCCAGGCCAATACTTCATTATATAAGTACCTCAAATTTGTTCCAATTCCAAGTGAAATAGGTTAGCTTAAGCTCAAGCTCCAAAACAAGTAGGAAAGACATTTGACAGCTGGCATGAATCACAGTGATGATGAGGCAACTTAAGAGTTTTGTTGCCTCAAAGTTTGTTTTGCAAACTTCATCACAGACCTTAAAGACCTGAACTATAATCTGCTTGACTCCACTAAGTGAATGTCTAATCTCTGGCAACTTTACTAAGAAAGGAAAATATGAGCAGTTTGAAGACTGACACGGAGCAACCATGCACATCAGGAGTGTGCACTAAGGACCTCCATTGCAAAATGCATTTGTTCAATGTCCTTCTATCTTATACATGTTAACAGGATGTCAATCCAAGATCTCTGTTGATTGTCAATTTTTATTTAATATTTTGATTTTGTAATCTCCAGAACACTGTGTGTAAATTCCTGGTTTTCATCAAGTGCTAGAATAAGTTAGTAAGTTTGTAAGGCTTACCAAGGTACCCTATGGAGCAAGATTTTTTTCCACTTTTGCTATTTACATTGTAGTTTTTAGGAGGACATGAAAGACCTGACTTCACTACTGTCGTGGTTCTGGCCAGGACAGGGTTAATTCTCCTCTGCAACCCACCACAGTGGTGGTGAGGGAGAAGTGGGCCAAGCAAGAGGTACATGGTCTGGGGTGTTTCAGTGGGAACACTAAATTGGGGAATACCATTCCTAAAATACAACAACTACTGAATTTGAATCTACTGAAAAAAGGAACTGGAACTGTTCTTGAAAAAGCATGGTAAGTGCACATGAAAATGCAGTAGTTAGAAGATTGAAGGAAAAAAATGCCTGTGAATTGATCAGTCATAAAGATCTCTAGTGGGAGCTGGAAGAGAAAAGGTCAGCTAAGAAATCTAATAAAAAAGGAACTTGTGATTTTGTGCTCTCTCCTATTTCCATGGTTTTTGTTCCCTCCCACTCAGTTTCATCTTAAAGGTGTAAATGGTGCAAGTTTGTAGTAGATCTGGATTTGCTTATATTTATACTGAAATTTATCTCATTGTATCAACTCCTTGCATTCTCAATGTAAATGTGTTTACAAAACCACCTATCCACCTGAATATTTGTATATAGCCAAAACCTCTGAAGATTTACAGTCTTTCATTAACTTTGTTCTTTAGTAGTCTTTATTTAGAAGAATAAAATATGAAGAATTTACAAGAATATGACTGTAAATGGAAAGTGATGGCTTTAATTAAACTTAAGGATGAGAAAGAAGGCTGAAGGTTTTAAACAAATTTGAACTTATTACTGAAATGCCTACTTGAATATATTACTGAAATGTCTATTCAAACCATCAGTTTTTTCTCAGAGATATTTTCATACCGTATTTGGTAAAAAAGACTTGGAATAGCAACAGTAATATAGAAGCTGTATAGGAAAAAACAATATAAAAAGAACCAAAACCCCTTGGCCAATATGGTAGCTCAGAAGAGAAAGCCTGCCTGCTTAAAATTAAAAATATGCAACTGTGACAGTGTTGGGAAGAACACATTTTCATTCAGCTCAAGGCTCAATATTAGCATGCAAAGAAGCTGAGGATGCCTTTTCAAAGCGTAAGTATTTATGAAGTAGATGGAAATGACTCCAGATCAGTTGGTTAGAGCAGGGTGTTAATAATGTCAAGGTCACAGGTTCAATCCCTCTATGGGCCATATACTGAAGGTTTGGACTCTACCATCCTTGTGGGTGCTTTCCAACTCAGATCCTGCAAATGCTTCAGCTCAGTAAAATTACAGGGGAAGTGAAATTACTCAAGGAAATATTAGAGGACTGAGCCTACAAAGTGCGTAGGCAAAGGACAGATAGGAATCCAGGGGCTGCGGAAATTTACCTCCCCCCCTGCCCCAAAATGACTATAATTTTCTTTTGCTTGTGGCAAGACAGAAATCGACCACTGGCTTAAGCATCAGCAGAGGCTGGTTATTGACCAGTTAATTAATCTATAGCTTTGAACTGAGCACCACTTCTGTGTTGATACTACTGATTTTAATAGCACAGATAAGGTTGATGATTTATTTGTAAGATTTCTTTTATAAAATTGTGACTTTTCATGCCTAGGTGAGGGAATTCAGATGAGATAAAAGCTGTTACTTGGTCAGACACAAATGTTCTTACTGGTGTGTTTTCCCCTCCCTTTTTTCTTCCTTTAAGGAAGAGCAGGATTTTAAGTAATTCATTGGAAATTAAGACATTGGTTTTCAAAAATGTAGAAGCATTGACTTTTTATCTGAAGATGCTGGTTCACTTGTGTTGGGGAAGATGAAACAGGAAAGCCTTGTAAATATGATTGCCTGACAAAAGATTTTGGGAATATGAAAACTACAGGCAACATCAAAATGAAAGCCACTTTTGAAATACCAAGTCTTAGTTACTGAACAACTAGAAAACAATGGTATGGCCAACTGAAGGTAATCCCCTCTTGATGGAACAATGCCCTCTGCTTGCAAACAGGTCCAAGGGTCAGAGCAGACCCTACTAGCTCAGCAGAAGGGGTCCAAAGAGTAGTTTTTAGAAGTTAAGATGTAACACTCTATGGTAATATAAGAACTCTTATAGGCTGTATGTAAATGCTATAGGATTTGTATCTTGTATTAGATTGGTTAGTGACAATTAGAATATTCAGTACAGAAGATGATTTATTGTATTGTAACCAGGACTTCAGACATTCCATTCCATTCCTTCCTCACTTCCACTTCTACTCTTGCTCTTACACTCTCTCTCTCTCTCTCTCTCTCACCCGTTTACTCTCTTGCTCTCTTGGGCCTGCTCAGAGCTGAGTCTGGCAGCTCTGAGCAGTGCCCCTATACCCACGCGCTTTTACATTAAACCGACTGTGTCCCAAGACCTGCCTATAGAGATCTCTCTGTCTCCGTCCCGACCGAACCCGCCCGTAACCTACACACTTGCCTGTGAAATCACTTTCTATAGGAGCCTGCATCATAGACATAGGAGGAATTTCTCGGGTTTTCACAAATTTATATGTTAGCCTTTGTAGATTCACACCATCAGTTAAAAATGTTTAATTCTAATTCCCATAATCTTCTAAAATCTCCTTGTGTAAGGATACTTTGTGGATAAAAGGGGATACAAGTATTCAAAATACCATATTTTTCTGACCTCAAAACATTTCATTGAGATTATTCCTATATAATGGAGATGGAAAACACCTGAGGTAGACACGTTAGCTCTGGCATAATGTATTCTGGCACACCTTCACAGAGATTCAGGCTTTAGTTCTTGCTGTGATGCTATGCTGTCTCCAGGTGCATATGCTGTATGTCTCATGTGCTGATGCTATAGTCCGAGGGGGAAGAGATAATGTCTTTGTGCCAACCTCATTGTTCAATCTAGCAAAGCTCTTCCAGCAGTGTTACCACATTATGATGGACCTTTCAAAACTTTCTCAGCTGAGGGAAATGCAATTTTTGTAAATAATAAAATAAACTCGGACTTTATGAAAAAATCTCACAGAACTGACCTTTAAATGTTCTAAACACCAGTAGTTCTATGGCATTACAATTTATTTAACCTTTGAGAGAGTGTTCATTTAAGTCACTCCAGCTTTATTGCTTTTTAACTGTAAGAAAAGGAATTATGTCACAAAAGGTGGTTTTGTTCTCATTGGATAACAAACTTCACTGCATTTTATATTTTTAGTCATTCGTTTACAGGACAAGTCATTTGGTATGCATAGCTCAAAGTCTCTCTGATTTTTATTTAAAATACTATTTTCAAGACTACATAAAAAATATTTGCTGTGCGTTTTTCCTCCTTCATAGCATTGCCCTCTAAGATTTCTAATCTAATGATGCAGGGCTTAATGAGACCAAGTGACTCTGCTATCATCTCAGGGCTTATTTTATCTCTTTAATATAAGATTAACCATAAATTTCAATCGTAACGGTGTTGCATATCAGAATATTAAAGTAATAAATACTAATAGTCATAAGAGTAGAAGACCTTTCAGTCAATTTGCTGCATCCTTTTTCTTCTTGAAAAGGGTCTGTTCTAATCTCCATTTCAAGAGCAGTGTTTAAAAGGTCTTATTTCATGCACAGAATTGAAATACTCTTTTGTTGTGTCTAAGACAGGTTCCTCCTGAAAAGCCAAGTGGTGTTTATTTGCTGGAAAGAGAGCTTTTGGCCTGAAAAAAAATTGGGAAAGGGGGGACAATGGTGCTCTTTTGCTTTTTTCTTCTGAACATTAATATCTGGACTTTTGAGCGTACCATTCCTCTGAATATTTAGAAAAAATACAGTGCTTTTCCACTTATTGTTCAGGCTTTAAAATGGAGAAAAAAAAAAAGACCATTTTCATGAATGCAAGAACCAATTCAGGATGCCATTATAGGTGCTGTGTTTGTGCACAGGAGTCCTACATCTGCTTTGGAGTCCTCCACAAGAGGGATTTAAAGCATTGTTGGGAGCATCTATCTGTAGATCTACATCTTCAGCAAGATTTTGAAACTGAGACATACTATCACCTTTCATAATAGAGGTCATTGAGAGCCACATAAATTTGGGTCAGAAGCGCTTAATAGTATAAGTTAGATCTATCATTAAAGATGAGAAATCTCAAGGTAAATGTTGAAGTGCTCTTTTGTCATTCACATGAGTGGTTGGCCCTGAAAGCCATGACATATAGAGCTGCTAACTGATCCTGTCCCTCAGCTGTTTTTTCATCCTGTGTGAATGGCCTATTGTTTGACAAGATCCACTGAAATCACCAGAGACTTTCAAGCCAGTTAGGTCAACTTCAGCATTTCTGTAAATCCATCTTCTCATGAGCAGAAAGATATACACGTCCAAAACTATATTTGTCTTTTTTGAGTAGCTAAACAGCCACATAATTTATTTTCAAATATAGAAGTCTCTATGAATACCTTGCCACTTTAAATTCTATCAAATATTATACACTTTCCATAAGTGTACTGCCTAAGTTGAATGCTTTTAATGAAAATATTAATGCATATTTAATGAACAGGGTTTATAGCACACTTTTAGATTTTAACTTCATCCAGTATATCTGAAATGACTCTGAAACTTTTGACTTTTATCAATGTTACACGTTCCAACCATCAGTTATGTACCATAATCACCAGAATATAGTGCTCACCAGACAGAATTGTATTAGATGAGAAGCATAATACAACTTTAATTGGTTAATAATACACCTGCATGATTAACTTTTGAGTATGTATAAGTCATATTTCTGAAAAAAGAATATGTTCTACTAGGTACTTTCCATCTATCAAACTATATGATTTTTTTTAATTCAATTTTTTTAAACTTCTGTTTTTATAATTAAGAAAAAAGACCCAGTAAATAATCTCAGATCCCTACCTACAGTGTAATTCTGATATGGCAAGTGAATTTATAATCACAAAAACAGTTAAAAATATGTTTTCTTGCTTTGTTAGAATTTATGACAATGTGGTAACAAGTATTACCATTGCTATTCCTTTCAGCTAAGTTTTTCATAAAATCCAAGCATAAATTTTGTACTTGGATGGATGCTTACAGCTATTTCACAACATGATACAGCAATCCTTTATATTCTATGTTATGTAAAGAACATAGATGACGATAAGGTGGAAGTCTGTCTATCTATACTATGAAGACTTGCTGTATACTATAAAATATGAAAGCCTGTGCAGGGAGGAGGACTCTGCTCTTTCCCTGAAAATAACAACAAAAAAAGTGCTTAACAAACTTCTATGCTTAACAAACTTCTACATGTACCAGTTGAAACATGGAGAATGACACATCAGTACAGAAACCTTTATAAATGTGGATTGTAGTATTCCTTAGAGAAGTGAGAACAGAGAGATATGATAGCTTTGCCTCAGCTGTGACATAAGAAGGGTTCAAAGATAACTCTGTGGAATTGGTTTGAAAGTGACTCCTGCCCTATCCAAATTCAATCAGGTAGGCCGTTTTGGACAACAGGATGAGATAGACAGCTGCAGTGCTTCTTCTTTGCTTTTCCTCTGAGCATCTCCTCAGTGTGGATACCCAGACATAGCTAAATTTCAGTGCATGCTTCCTCCTGTACATTTTCCACTTATAGGCTGGAGGGTATGGTGGGCTCCTCTTTCACACAATCTATTCTAATCTCAATGGGACTCTTTCACAAAGAAATTTTTGTTATTTCTTCCTGGTTTTCCTGATATCTACAAGTAAAGGCTAATTCTCTCCAGTGTCGGGCTGTATCTGTCTCTGCAAGGCCAACGTTTTGTTTAGGAAATGTAGATTGGATATGTAAAAAATATACAAAGAAGATATATATTTCCTTTAGTTGACTTCTCAGTTTTTTCATTGCCTTTTTTAACTCATGGAATCATGGAGCACCCTAAAATTGTCCATGGCTTCCTCTGTTCCAATACATTGGTACAATATCTTTCATTGTAAATTGTGCTTTCAAGGCCTAGTTAATATAAAGCATCTGAGATGTTTAGGGAGAGGAGATGTTTGCTCTAATGCAGCAGTATGACTAAGAAAAAAGAGCTTCAAAGAGACTTTCTAATGTTTTAGAATTTCCAAGTTAAGAAGAAGCTGTTAAATATTTGGGGGAGGGAATAACTTATTTTCTGCAAATGAGTCTATCAGTTAATAGAAGCAATGTAACACGATTAAAATTAGGTGGCTAATATAGGCAGAGGTTTCCATCTGGCATCTTATTAATAGAAGAAAAACAAGAACAATAAACAATTTCTCTAGACTGATGGTTTCTTCCCTTCATTGAATCTCAATACTAAATGTAATTAGGATCTCTGAGCCCCAATGACTAATAGAAATTTCTCTCTTCAGCTTCCCTTTGTGCAGACTAATGAAGTAAGTAAAATATCTTTGTTGTCTACTGGAGAAGTATTCTAGACTTTAGCTTCATGTCAGGCATAAATCAAGCCTCACAGTACTTTATATCCTCAGACTATCCCAAGGAAAGAGAAATTAATCAAGAATAACGCCATTAGTGAATGCCTGGAGGGCAGCCATCTTATTCTTTTAAACCAATGAATAAACTGCAAGTATACAATCAGAGTTTTAATTGATTAATGTTTGCACAGAAAAGGAAAACAAAGACAGTTATAATGTTCTTTTTAACAATTGAAAAATATTCTGACTCCAAGTTTTTATTGCTGAAATCTATCATGTTTTGTATCCTGCTGTTTCTCACAAATATTTTGTTCCTAATTTCATGTGTTTGTTTATATACTCATCACATACTTTATAAAAATTAATAAAAAAGAAAGAAAAAAAAAAAGAGAGACAAGTCCTTATGCCAAAGATTCATTTTAAAATATTTCAGGACATAAAAATACATTGTAGGATTTATGTTTGGGTATTTTGGGATGCTTTTTTTCAGTATTCCATGAGAAATACTTGTATAATCTGTAACTAAAATTACTCTAAGGACCTGATGAACAAGTTATGATGATTCATGTACTTGCACTTGCTTGCACTTTCTGTTTCAGTATCAAGATTGTTGGATGCCAAGCTCTGATTTGGGGATACTTTGGACCATAAACTCTTTCCTGAGATTCTGACTTCCATCAGCCTAGATATATATTTCTACTCAGATACATCTGTGTTTCTGAGAGTTTTTCCTCACTCTATTATTAAAAAATAAAGTACATAATACTGTAACATGAAAAGCTGCCGCAGCTTTGTGTTCAACTTGGCACTGGGAAGTTTTCTAATGCAATAATCTCTATTTTAATTAATTTATTTAAATATCCAGAAAATAGCTATAAATTACCTCATGTCAAGACTCATGTTTCCTGTAACGATTTTTGAAAGAAATGTAAGATTACAGTCACATGAAATTATTGCGGTATTGTAAACCTACCTTCTACAAGATACTTCCCTATTATTTGATCCACATTACTTGACTTAAGGCATGTTATTATTTACTCTTCCAAGAGAACTCAGATCTATTAATAGTCCAGACTTATAAAACACTGAGAAAAACCCTGGGGTTTTTCTATTTTTTTAATTAAGTGAATCACATTCTTTTAAGGGACTTATTTTCAAACATTCTTTGGTAAAAACGGTTATAACAATGTGATCTAAGAGAATGAAAAATTCCATGTTGCACGATCCAGATCTAGTTTTAAGTCATTTTAAAGCATGATAACTGGTCAAAATTGAAACCATCTACATTTATCAGGAAAATTCTAAAAACAAAAAGCACAAATAAAATGAATGGAGACAGACAGTAAGTAAAATAAAATTATCCATCAGCTAACAAAAATTGTTACCTTAGTGTTGTAATGCTAGATTTAGTTTAGCAAGCTGCAGCTTTCTTGAAAGCTCAGCAGAGCTGTTTAGGGCAATGCAACCCAGTCGCTATCCGGTAGTGCATTTCTGACTCCTCTGCGGTTTTGCTCCAGCCAGCTATCAGCCTTACAACACAGGGATGGTGAAGGAGGCGAGAAGGGTCTCTCATGAGGATTTGAGAGGACTTTAATGACATCTTGTCCCCTCAATCCCCAGAGACACCTCGTGATCCTGGCGCAGGAGAGTTTTGTCAGGGGTGCAGGGATGGCACATGGGCAGAATTGGGGTACAGCAACAAATAGGGAGGACCCGAGGGAATGGCCAAGGCTAGGGGTGAGGAACAGGGAGGGAAACAATGTGGGATAGGAAAAGCAATGGGTGAACAGATCACCACGCCTTAGATTCCACTTTGTGGTTTTAATTTCACATGGCTACTCAGTTAGGTAAAATGTCTGTTGCTATCTTCCATTACACACTTGACTCCCGAGTCAACTCAGTACTCTCTATTTTAGCTTTTCTCTGGAAGTATTTATTCCACTTTTATGTGTGCCATGGTTTTCAAGGAGTTTGTTTGATCATAAACTAGTTTATCAAAAAGTGTTGCATTGGGACTGTGAGGACCATATATGGTCTAATATAGGGGGCACCTGAGGTGATCACAGTTTCCTGCTCCAGAGAAAATGTAATCTATAATCTCCAGCTGTAATTACAGCAAAATTTGTAGGTGTTATGATGCAATCAGATTAGATATTCACACATTAGATGTTATGAACTGGCTTCATTAAAAGAATTGTTTTAAAATGAATAGTGGAGAAGAACGATCGTGCCTTCACACAGCACATCCTAACTTCTGGCTGTTTTACAGTGTGTATCTGTCTTTTTAAGGGAAAGAAATTGATCTCTTTCAAATACCTATGGAGTATTGGCACTGTATTTTTCTCCCCAGCTGCTTGCAATAGAACATATAAATTAATCTTGCTCTGAATGTTTAGGCTTATCATTGATACCCACTGAAAGTGGGACACTTTCCATTCCCTAGATTTATAAATTGGGATTTGGAGCTGTTCAGGCTTATTTGTTCCTGGAGAGATTAATCTTGCTGGCCTTGGTCTCTATGCTTCGTCAAATACGGGTCATGTACTTTAGTGCTGCCTCTTACTCTTTCTACCAATTATATCCATATGTGCTTTTCCTCCCATATTTCACTATAAATACATTAAAATAGCAAATTTCACTATAAATACTTGGAAAAAACAGGCAAGGAGAGTTACTTAGTGTTGGAGAGAAACTAGATATTTAGTATAGGCATATTATTTTAAAATCATCTTTCATTACATGGTCCCTCACTCTTTTCCCTCAATTCCCTACATAGCCTGGGCAGATAATATGAATGACATTTAAAAGGCTTTTCCATGCTTCTCTTAGAAATTACTTACGTACATGTAAATAACATCTGAATAAACATGATTCTTCTTAGTAGTTTATTTTCTGTATTTTTTAACTGTCTTTTTTAGTGTAGTTTCAACTTAAAACAGGAATTTTGCTTGCTACATGAATTCAGTTGATACATTCATTTTATTTCTATGGTACTTAAAACTATTTCTAGTTTAAAATTCAAAATGGTCTCAGGAAAGAGGACTGTTTCTAAAACCAGATCGATATACTGCTTTTGGAAGTAATCAAAATGAGCCCTTTAATAGATCTTCTGTCTTTAAAATAAAATACAAATATTCTTTGTTATGTATTTGCTGAATAAAAATTTAAATCTAAATATTCTCAAAGGTGCTTACTTGGGAAGTTTTTAAATATGTGTGGCAGTGGTAGGATCAAAATGAGTAACAGTCTAAATATTGCATAATTATTTCTTTCTCCTTCTGAGATTAATGTACTTTCAGAAACACATCACTCAAGTTCTTTCCCTGACCTTTAGGACATCCAGCAGTCAAGATTCAAGAATGAATGGGATTCTAATGGATACTCATTCCCATTAAATGGCATGTAGATACAGTATTTCTTTAATATATTCTTACCCTGCTCATAATTTTTCTGTTCAGCCCTATTGTTTCACTGGGAAAACTGAAAAGCTGTAATGTGCAAAATTCTTGGTGATTAAGTAATTTGGAGGAGGAAATTCAAAGACATCAGAAGATCAAAGTGATAATAGTCAAAACAAATGAAGCCTGCATTTGTTGCCCAACTTCTGCTTAGAGAAAACTAATTTTATTGTTTTTGTGAATGCAATGCTCTTTGGCAATAAGGAGTTACAGTATCTTGTTAAAGGGGGAGGGTTATAATATTTTGAGGGTTATTCCATTCATTTAGGACCATTACAAAATCAATAGTTTTGTAATACTAGAAAAATCATGTGACTTTTTGTTACCCTTAATATTACTGAAAAGTCCATTTATACTTTTCAGGCAAGAATGTGCCATGAAAGCCTTTAATTAAATTCATTAAAAATTGCACTGCGTTGATTATTCACCCTTACTTACCTGAGACATGATTATACAAAATAGGATAATCTGTTCCCTGGCTGTAACTTAGATAATAAAGTATCTAACAGGAGTTGCCATGGTAATCAAAGTTTAAAAAGTGCTTTTTCAGTCAGGAGTTCAGAAATTAAAGGACTTGTAATGTTGTTACTTTTCTGGAGCAGAGGTCTGCTTCCAATGGTTTTAGAAGCTTGTCAGAAAAAGTAATGTGATTCTTAAAAACTTCACTTTTACCGTGTTCTTTACAGAAATACTTCTAAATTGTATGCTAATTACCCCTTTCCTAAACTTCTGTGTTCCAGTTATCTTGAGTTTTGCTTGACAGAGAGGAACTAAAAGACAGAGGTCTAAGACAATTGATTATGAAGGTACCTAAAATTAGGGCACTTGCAGTTGTTACTCTCTTGCATTGAATTGTGAACAATGAATTTAGGAATCTAAAATTCTGTTTGGACTGACACTGTTCAGCAAGTTCATTAAGTGTGAGGAAAAAGATGATGATTATAAATTACAGAGATGCTACAGTGCTTTGTGGACAAGTGAGCTGTGGCAGAGTTCATTCTGTATTTTTGTTATTGTCCTAGGTTACAATGTAAGATGTAACCAGTAGTATGTATTCTATTATAATCTTCATAAGCTGTTAAAACAGGTGGGGCAGTGTTCATTATCTCCTACCATGACTCATCCTTGATAACTCCCTCCGGGGACTATCTCTGTTTAATGGGCAATCAAGCACCCACCACATGACTCACAGAATTACATCTATGTAATTGTGAGATGCTCTGCCCAGGAGGAGGAGCCAAGCATTCCCACCTGGATATAATCCGGGGTTCAGAATAACACAAGCAGTCCTTACCTACTGGACTCCCAGAGGACAAGAGCTACCACTGGATCTTCAGGTGAAGACCAGACCCTTCTGTAGGATCACTGCTTCAACAGGATCACTTCATCTGGACTGCTACCACCACCCTGACTGTCAGGTTGTATCCTGACTCTGGCAGTGTTCTTGTACTATTGCATTTATTTTAATTTTCCTATTAAATTATAAATCTGACTTGTGATCTCCCAGTGGTTTGTTTTCAAATTAGTACACTTATGAATATAGGACAGGAATAATTTATGAAAGTAAACAAAACCAAACAGAAACAGTCATAGAGCAAAGAAAGAACAAATCAGCCAGATGTAACAGTTTTAGATGTTATGCCACTGTATCAAACTTTTCTGAGTCTCAGGGTCTGTAGAAAGTTATAACACTGAAGGTATGTTGTACACTATTTCTAAAGGTAAAGAATGAATTTTCAACATTCTAAACATTTAAGGAATACCTACAGAATCATATAAACCCCATAATCGTATTCCACAAGAGTAGACAAACATTTACAATACTTGCTCAAATGACTGGTATTATTGTATAATGCATATAATAATATTTCAGATCCTTTTGTGCAAATGTTTCTGTGAAATATAAGAGGCTATTTCCAATAATCACTTTTACATTGGGAAAGTAATATTTTTATGTGAATGAATGATTGATGTTAATTATTTTTTAATCTTTCTCTTAAAATAATAGCTCCGCTTTGTGCTCTGCTTCAAAAATATTTTAATTTATATATCCATTCTCATAGAACAGACAGCAATAATAAGGAATGAATAGGAAAGAGAACAATTCATCAGGAACTCACTGAAATTTGTTTGTCTACATGATTTAAGCAAATACTAAAATCCAAAATGTGTTCACATCTCGTCTTGGACAGAAAGTTGGATCAAATTCATCAGACTGTATTTGTAAGTAATACTCCATCAAACTCTAATTAAAATTCACTAAAGTAGTGATCACAGGGCAGCATTACATCGTAATTAAATAGAAAGTAATAATCTAAAATGTTAAAAAGTAAAAATGTTAAACATCTCCCATTTTGCTTTAACAATGAAATTAATCATATTTTAAATCAAAGTTTTCAATTTGTAGGATTTATTTCAGTGAAGAAGTGAGAAATAACTCCTTTATAATTACTGTAAAAGAGATATTAGGAGGGAAGGACTCAATATTCCAGGCCAGATTGCAGTGAAATAGCAAGAACAGCATTTAAACACCCTGTCCACCATATAGCATAATAATGGTTCAGAGCACAAATACTCCACTTGCAATGGATCACATTGAGGTCTCCAGGTTTTGATCCCTTTAAAGTGTTTGCTTTTTAAGATGCACAGAAATATTTAAAACTGATTCTCTTTTTCTTTAGCTTAATGTACAGGTATGTTTCTACTGGTAAATGAGGCATCCCTTGAAGAGCTCTTGGGGTACAGAGGCCACCTGACATGACAATCTCTCATGGCAGTTATGTGAAGTCTCTTAGCCACCAAAGTGGGGTGACTGCATCCAAACTGGCTCTTAAGTGTGCCTGGAACATTTTGGCTAAAATAACATCTGTGAATTCATTGGAAAACCACTAATTGCCAAGGGCCATAGGAATCCTGGAAAAACTCTTACATTCCAGTCAGTTAGGAGTGTTGCTGGACACAATTTAATTCAGTAAAATAGGCAAATTGCAAGTTTTTATCGGAACTTTTTCTGTTCTAACTTTTTCCAGGATTTCTAATCTAGGAACTCAAAGTGGTGAGAAATGTCTAATAAGTCTCACAAAACATACAAACTTAAAGCTCAGTTGTAAATAAATATATGCACTGTATAAAATGTATTCCGTTTGTTTTTCCCTCTTCAAAGACTTACAATAATGCATTCTTTTACAAGAAAATATTTGTAAGTTAATTTTGTTATTCATCTTCATACTGTAAAAGTATATCAAATTAGTAATTTCTTTAAATCAATATTTTTCTTTTGGGGGTAACTCAGTTTTGTATCCTGTTAACTGTGAATAAACTAGCTTCTTTTTTTTTTTTTTTTGTAAAATTTAACACTGAGAATACAGTAGAAGGGTCTCTATGGCAATCTCTATAACCTAGAAAAGGAGTTCAAGCCACTACTTAATTCAAAGAACTTTTACTATCCTTTACTTATTCTTAAACCAGCTAAGAAATATTTGACTTACACTTTTATCTGGCATTAGTTTTTAAGTGTTGACCTGACATTCTTAGTACATATCTAAAAGTGCAATGCTTTTAAAATGTCAAAAAACTTTAAATGTTGTCCAAAAAATTAAGACCTTGTGATAGAATATGAGGAAAATTTAAAAGAAGCTAAAAGCTCACAGCATTTAGAGCCATGTTAATCATTAATAAAATGAATGAAAATATACTTAAAAATAAAACATATTGAAAAAAGAACTTATGGTACAGCATATATTTATGTGCAGTTAAATAAAGTATGTATGGTATAGTTCTTGGATAGGTGTTCAGTGTAAGGTTGTGCATTTGAAGCCAGACCTGCTTCTCACCAGGTGGAAAAGGAAAAAAATATTCCTTTGTTGTCTTTTATTGTTTGTTTTTCTATTTATTTCAGGCCAGATCCTCAAGTCCCTAGCTAGTCTTTACTGCTACAAAACTCACATTATCAGGAGTATTTCTCTTGATTAACGAATGAGTCAAGTAAATTTCCTCCACTATTCTAATTAGTAAATGTGTCATTTGCTGCAAGGATATCCCAGTAGACAGGTTTCTGATTAGACTCATATGTAGCACACATAAGGAAAACACATACTGTGCTAACGAAAATATGGGATTTAAACATTGTAACTGTGACTTTGGAGATCTAAGCATTTAAGACTTTAAAAAGCCTTCAAGTTAATTTGACTTGAAATTTGAAGAAAATAACGAAAGTTCTGTTATATGTGTAAACACCTACAACCTATAGATGTAGGACAATCTTTTTCCACAATATTGACAAGAATTTAAGCAGACAGTTCAGAGAGAAGTAGCAGCATGGGTGGGTAATCAAAACTCGTTAAACTGGTGAGATGAGGGATGTGAGTGAGGAAGGCTTGAGCATTAATGCCAGGCACACTGAAATACCATGGGTTTTGAGCTGAAAAATATATGTTTGAGAGGATACTTATATCAGTTTTTGTAATGAAGTCTTCCAGCATCCTTGCCTACTTTGAGCATATTGTTTTAGGCATGATAATTTTTAGAGATACTTCCAGATGCTAAGCAGTTCCTGTAACTTTCATAGTATCTTCTACTCTTACTAAGATAATAAGGCTAAAAGATGTTTCGAAAATTCAGCCCCTTCATGTGATTAAGCCAATAAAAAATATTGCATCTTTTGCCTAGCACAAAGCGTTTTCAAAAGGAGAAACTGATTGTGGCACTAGACTTGTAGCAGTCTACGGGACCATGGCCAGTCCAAAGGAATGCAATCCCATACCTATGTTTGCACACTAAGCAAGAAATAGGTAGGAAGTGCTCTGGTAGTTTCCAGAGTCACAGTATGTCTAGGCATCACAAAAACTCTCTTGAAAATACAGAACTTTAGAGATGTCTTGAGGCACGTAGATGAGGATTTTTTTCCTCTCTCAAAATTACTGCAGCTGAACGTCTGACTTTAAGCTTCCTGCCCCGTTGAGCTGACAATTCTGAATTTGTGATGGCCACTCCTGCAGTGCTGTGAACCTCCTGAGTTACCCTGCTGGGACAGTAAATCTGCTGGAAAGCATAAATTGGGCACTAGGACTTAGATGGATGTTTTAAGGGGTTTTGAAGAGGTAAAAGAGAAATAGAGGTGTTGCAGAAGATAAGGACCTGGAGGATACCTGAATTGATTTCAAGTGTTAGCAATTGGCAACCACTTTGTATCAATTATCAAGCTGTTGCCAGGGCTTAGATTTCCGCTGGGATAAATGAGATGGCACCTTTTTCAGCCAGGTATTTTGATTTAAATCCAGGAAAGCCTTTTATTTTTTAGTAGAAGTGTATTTGTAGGTATAATTTTTCATAACATACGGTAATAAACTGGTAATATTAGCAAAAGCAAGAACAGAAGCAGGAGTAAAAATAGTAAATGAGGAAAGTTTCCCTATATTTATTTTCAGACGTTCACTCTCCCATCCAAATATTTCTAAGTCACGTCTAATATTTCAAGTCAGAACAATAACACTTATCAAATCTAGAATGGTTTGCTTTACTTCTGCGTCCTTGCATTACCTCTGCTTACAGAATTTATAACCCAGTCACATCCAAATATCTGTTTTACAATCTGTCTAAAATACAAAACTTTCTGATGCACCTGTTCTTCCATCTATTATGCATTATAAATTTTCTCTCTTACTCTATCATTTATTTTACTTTGGAAGCTTACCCACTGCTCAAGAGTTGTTTCTACAAAGTTAGAGCAATGAAAGAAATATTGAATAAAGGCTGTAATACAATTGTAAACATTTTAAATTAGTATTTCATCCAAAATCAAATCTACAGTTCTTATTGTATTTGGTTGCTGCACAGATTGCAAGACTCATGTTCTTTCCGAGCATAACATCAATAAGCTATTTTCTCCACCAGCTGCTCATGTTTGGTTTGTTGTGACTATTAACCATAGAAATATCTCAGTATTGGATCTCACTGAGGAAAAGACTCAAAGCATCTTGATTTCTAGCAGTTGTTGCTGGATATTTTCTGGTTAAAGTCATTCATAGTAATATCAAGTTCTTTGCCAGTCTCTAATATCTATAATTCAAACATGTCCTGCAAACATTTTTATCTATGTTCGTAAATGTATGCATATACATCTGTGGGTAAATGTACATGTATATATATATATATACGTGTATATATGTATTTTTATATGTGTATTCCATTCAGTACTTGAAAAGTAAATCTTTTTTTATAATAATCCACATAGTACAAGGCTATGTCCAGGACAGAGTCACACTTACACAGGTTGTTCTATAAAGGGTCCCTTGGCAGGCACAAGAAAAGTCTTGGAAGCTGCTGTAACTGTTGATATTGCCGGGAATGTTACTGTGAAGTGATGACCAATACCTCAGTTTATTCAGTTGGGCCAGGTTCAGTTGCTTTGAATACAGTGTGGCCAAGATATTACTTATGTGTGAGGAATTTCAGTTAAAGCCCCAGCATTATTGTTCAGGGTAATTGTGGCAGATACTGACTCCTAAATGCCCACTTCCCACACTGATGTTGCAGCCATATGTTTGTGGGGAGCTTTGCTTGCTGAACGTTTGAGTTTTTTCTCCTGGCAGTACTCTGGCAAGTCCAAAGGCTGAAATACTGTTTTCCCAGACAGAAAAAAGTTTCCATGGACCAGAGCTATCATTTTTAAAGGCACATTCCATGTGACAACTCTAATTTCTCTTAAATTCCAAATGTTAATAGTTCCCCTTGGCTTCCTTATCTTTTTAGTGCACACGTGTATAAACCTAATTTTTTTTCCCAAGCTTACCAATCAAAGCAGTACTTATGATGTAGCATACATGGGTCTACTGAAATAGAAGAAAATGTTAAACCCTGGCAATGTCTCTATATTATCGTAGAGTTTCCTACTAATTAAAGAGTTCTTTCTGATGTATCTAAAATCACAAGAAACTTGACTTTTGACTGTGACATGACCAATATAATAATCACAGGCAACAAAGAGAAGGAAATGTTCTGCTGACAGATAAATTTTCTTCCCGTATTCTTAGGTTTTGTTTGTTTTCATCGGTCATTTCATGGGAAGCCTATAGGCAAGTAGAGGTATTAGGCAGAGCTGGTTACAGACTGAACTTATGTTTTGAAAGCTGTGTTTTAAAGAAGTCTCTTTGGCTATGATTTTGTCAAACAATGAAATTTCTTACAATACATTTGGAAACTGGATCTGCTGAAACATAAACACATTTGCATTTGTGAATGTTTGAGAGAAATCTAGACTTCCACCTTATGGAAGTACCTGTGAGTTGTCATCAGCTTGTTGGTGAGAAACTCCTGAACCAGGAAGCACTGCAACAATCAAAAATAATTTTAGGCTCTTTTAATCTAATAGGATTATTTTATAAAATAATACAACACTTTAAATATGCATTTTTTTATTATCACATCTCATATATGCAAATTAATTTTCTGACTTTAGAAAAACACCCTTTTTTCCATGGTACAAATGCAGTTTTACAGATTGGAACAGATGGTGGTTTAGAGTGAAGATGTACTAAACTATTATGAAGGTCTAGTTACTGGGATACTGTGTGGTGACAGATGTTAGTAACAGTTTATGAGTTTAGTCTTTTATATTTTCTTTATTGTCGATTTATAGTATATTTCATGCAGTTTGAAGAAAAATAATCCTATTTTCCTATGGTTCCAATTTTTGTGTTGAATTTTTGCTTCATAAAGATTCTTGGATGTTCCTAAGTTTTCAACTACCTTATTGTTTAAATTTGACTTTGCTAACAAGCACTTGAGTACAGAAATAAAATCTAATAATTTATGTTTCTATTTTGATTCCCCTAGAAAAAATGTGTTAAAGGCAACAGTCAGAAGGGTTCCAATGAAGAGAAAAGTGTGAGAGGATGGAAATCTGTACCATGCTCAACAGACTTGAAGTCTGCCAGAGCATATGGGAAAGAGAATCCTTAACTGACAAATCTTTACTGAGAACGAACCTGTTAACCAAAGCAATTTAAATCCAGGCAGTGTTCACTGGAGTGCTCCAGCTGACCTCAGCCTTTTTCTGATAGCAGAGGGAAGCTTTTAAGGGATTTTCACAACCAAGTGGAACTGAACCCATAAGTGCACAGGAAAATGATGCATTTCTTGCAGCTTATTTTTGCCTGAATCCAATTATGCCTAGTCAACAGCCAGCTGTTGCCTCAAAATAGACTAAGCAGGGAACTCTGCAGAAAAGTTGGAAAAATGAAAGCCAGCTAGTTGTAAGAATGGATTAGAATGGTGATTTTTGGATTTCTTTTTTGCAGCTTTGTATTTTCCAGTCTAACCTAGGATTGCTAGATCACTCTGATCTAGATGCCAAAATGGCATTGCCAACTGAGACTCTCTTGAGAGAATTCTTCAGGCAAGTAAGTGGATTACATCTCAAGCACTGTATTGTCCGCAGTCTTCATTTCAGCTAAGCTCTGGTAATTGCAGATAGCAGCTGAAAGAGCCCCCACTTTAAAGTGAAAGGTATAAGTGTCTGAAGTGGGGAGGGATTTTCTGACTGTGAGATTTGCCCTGAGAAATTGAAGATGGGTTTTTAAGGAAAGGAAAACAAAGGAACTGTCTCAGAATCTTCCTGGACTGCAAATGGGAAACAGACATTTAAGATGGTCTGTATAGGCATCATAGGATTTGATGGATTGAAGAGGAAGATTGGGTAATTTTGTGGGACTGAAAATAGCAAACACATTCAAATTTATGAGTAAAGTGTCAGTGTGGAAAGAAACTATTTTTTTATAATATAAAGAATAGTCTTATAAAAAACAAAAAACCTAACAAAAATATGAGTACGGAGTGGAGTGATGAGAGATAATAGAATAAATGTAGGATAATTTTTTAATTAATGGGAGGACTGAGAATTAACTGCCTTTAAACATTATAAGTCACTTGTTGTCTTTATGGACAGTTGATAAATATTTCATGTACTCAGAGTCATGGAGAATATCTCTATAATGTTGTCATTTTACATGATAATTGTGTCTGTAAAAGGCAAAACTTGAATGTAAACACGGGTTTAGGATTAAACATTAAACTACTAGAATTGTGTTTTGCTCTTATGTTGGTTGTAAGCTGACACTGACCAGCCTGATGGTATTATTGATATTGCTATTCATAGCACTCAGAAACTTAATTCCTGTGTCTACTTTTCCTCAGGGAGACTGCAGCTTTGTTTTTTTGGCAAAGAACCAAGGAAGGACTGCAACAGAAAGTGTTTAGTGAAGATTTAGGCAAAACTTGAGTCTTTTAAATAAGTATCAAGTTATTATTTTCTTTCAAAATTATTCCACAGCCTCCAGAACTGGGGCCCTGTCTGCAGTGCAGACTTGCAATTGCATTCTTGATTAGCAGTTTGCAAAAGAAGCTCTTTGGAGGTATCTTAATGGGCAGATTGCAATTCTAACTGTGTCCATGCTAAAAACTCATTAACCACCAGTAAATATGAGCGGAATAAAGGAAAGCAGAAAGATTAAAGGGGCAATTATGATCCAATAGAGGAAAGACATATTTTCATTCACTGTGTAAACAAAATTGCAATTGCCCTTTGGGCACTTATGTATCACTGGCAAATAATCAGTCTGCAAGGAGAACACTTTATATGTGAATACTGTAACTTGGTGGGCACGCAAGCAGTGGGTAACATGCAGCAGGTATTAAATGGATAAATATGTGTAAAGATTGTGTTTGGCTGGGCAAGAGACAGAAGCCTGGCAGAGGGGATCATGGTGACACAACATAGCAAGCTTTGTGCGTCTTGTTGGATTAAGGACTAGATTTGTGTCTTAGCCAATATAATGTCATGTTGAGTTATGTAAATCCCATCACAGAAATGCAAACACAATGCAGCAGCAGCATTCTTTGGCATGGGCTCTTCAGCTGTTTTCCTGAAACCAATTTGATGTCTTGCTACAGATTGTTTTTCCCTTGCGGCACAGCCACTCTGTTCATTGAATTCAGTTCTTTTTTGCTGAATTATTATGATGTAAACCCCATAGTTTAATAACTGCAATTTTTTTTTTCTTAAATGCAATATCTTAGGACAACTAGAAAGCTGATATCATAGTAAATGAAAATGATATTATGCCATCGAGGAGGTAAGCAGCATTCAGATAACCAATATTTAAAGTTTAAGGAAAAAAATCCTGACTGATAGTAGCATATAGGCATTCATATAATCAGACAGAGACCAAAAATACTGAAGACAAGTATTAACCAGTCACTGAGCTCAGTAATAGCATTCCTCAGACAGTCAAATATCATCTTATTTGCAGGCTCAGACTGGTTCAGAGTGCACGTGGGCTTATTTCACCTCTTTCCATAAGGGGATGACAAGCGGACAGAGCCAGTCAGATGATGGAAGATGACATGCCAGTCCTCATTTCTGTGCAAGGCAACAAAAGAGGAATTCTTTCAGGGGGAAGAAAAGGGGTGAGGGTCAGAGTAAGACAGTAGTTCAGAATAACCGTGGGGGAGTGCAAACCTGTTCTTTGATGAGGTTTGTTATGACTTTCAATTTCTCCTTTGCCTAAGGCATCCTAATTATGGTTCTAATCTAGCCCCAAGTGCTGGAGCTGTAATACTAAAGATTCAGGCCTACTTGCCCATATAGTTTATACCAAACTCAAATATCACTTTAGGGGTGAAAGTTCAGACTTAAAGCACAGCTTTTGAATGCAAGCTTAAATGATGCCCTCAAAATAAAATGCCTGCAGGTACCCTCTTTTCATTTTGTAATATGTTAATATTAAGCCGAATGTAGCTAACACATTAGGGAATTTTCCTTCACATCAGCTCTTTAGGGCCTCTTCTGCATATGGTAGTATTTTGAATATCGTGAAAAAGGATTTTTTGAAAATATCAACTTTAAGCTGTGTGATGCATCCAAAAAAGATTTAGAAAACATCAAGATTATAGCATAATGTTCTCACATTATATATATTGGAGTTTATTTTCCTTCATAATATATTTCAAGATAAACGTGAATCAGTGTAAAAAATTGAGCATAGCAGCATTTAGTTTGCTAGCATTCTTTGATTTTATAGATCTCCTTACGTTTAGCTCTTTGTTCAGACGTATTGAATAGCTGTGTGTGGCATTTATAATTTCTCTTTCCAAATCCACTTCCACTTTATAGTAAGATAAAAATCAAAACGTTATTTTGTGAAAGTCAGCATTCCCTTTAGAGGGGTATAAGTATTTTGCAATGGCACTATAATTCTCATGTTTTAAATCTTCCTTTCAGAATATTTTGGTTTAGTAAGTTGGTTTGACACTAATGACATGTAACAGTTGTTTGCAAATGTGCAGCAATGCTGTCTGTTGAGATCTGTAAAAACACTAATAGCTTCTGGAGCTGTTTGCTGCAGGAACAGGAGCTTGGCTGCAGCTGTTGACAGTGAAGAAAATGGGCATCAAGCTGAGAGAGTCCAAGCTTGTCCTGATGTTAAAGGATTGTCCACCTTGAGAGCTAATTGGAATTAAAGGATTATCTCACCTAGAGAGCTAATTGGAATACTGGATCAATGATTGCACTTTGAAGTCACTGATTCAGGTGACAGGTGAGACGATTTGTCTTTCCTGTAGATATTGGTTCACATGAACCCTGTACAATGTAATAACCCACCACAAAACAGTAATTTAGTCCCAATTCATACCTGTGTCCAGAGAGGTCTCATTTTTAGTTTATTAAAACAATTCAAAGGTTATTGACTTAATTTAGGAGATTATTAGAGCTTTATAAACAAACATTTGCACTCCCTTACTATGAAAACCGCTAGATATTTCTGGATATTTCATAACTTTAAAGACTGTGTGCACAGTAACATCTTCTCACCTGCTTCCTCAGCCTTTTGAGGTGAATGCATTCAAATAAAGACTGTCCCATGGATCTGAAGGTAGATTTTGTCCTTAGGTGTAATATTTGCAAGATACATGGTATTGCTTCTCTTAAGCCAACATGTCACTTAAACTACATTACTAATTTTAAACATATAAATGACAACCAAACTGAATTTTCATTGTTTTAATATATTTTCAAAGTTTGTATTAAGTTTAACACCAGTCTGTGTGTAAAAGTTTGTAATTAAGTCTGAAAATACAATATGCACTAATTTTCAGGAAAACCCTCAAGCAATGAAAGCAAAACCAGAAAAAAACCTCAACATGCCTAAGTGTTTCGACTCCCACGAAGTATGGTAAACTTAAATGATGTGCCTATCAATTAAAAGCAAGAATCAAATTCAGAGAGACAGTAGGCATTGTATATTATACCTGTAGCTCTGAGGCCATCCAAACAATTTTTCCCCTCAGTGTCTGAAACCAAACAAAAAAAAATCAAGTTAGTTTATTTTTTGGGGAATCAGTGTTATCAATTATATTTTGAGAATGACTACTCAAAACTTCAGGGGGCATAACAGATATCCTTAGTTCTTGATCTTTACTGTGGAAAAACACAACATAGGAGTTGAGCTGATGTTGAAAAAATAGAGTCAAGCCTGAATATTTGCAGAGGTAGGCATTCAAGAGACCTAAATAAGTTTTCAGGGACTGTGAAATGTACTGCCTGTGCTAGGTACAACCTACAGGACTGCCAGTGTTATAATTCAGATTTAGATTCCAAGATAAACTCCTACTTCAGAAGTTTGAAGTCTTTTGTTTTAGTTGAATTTCTATATACCTCTAATATAGCAACAGAGAGAAAAATAACAGAAATTAAGACCAGGACTATAAATTACAAAATATGACAGAATAAATTCATACAAGCTATTGTACAAAGAAAATTGATTTTTCCCTTGTTGTTTTAATTTACTTTGTTTATTAATGACACTTACAAAAGATAAGAAAATCCAGGGAAGAAAAAGACATGAAGAAATCTCTTTCACCTATTTTTTTAGAAATTGGGTATATTAGGATCTTTTTGTAGAAATTTCTCAAATTTTTAGTTGACTTCTCAAGAAGAAATGTATTAAAAAATAAAATAAATACAGACTGTAAAAAAACCCAAAGATTTGTTTTCATAATACCAGTTTAACTTACATTATTTAAAAATTAAAATAGCCATTACACAAATGCAGGAAAAATAACAGTATTCAAGGGCAGAAAAAGTAAAGATTGTCAATATCACCAGCTTCACACATTTATGAAATACCACTGTTGGTTTTGGGTCATAAAAATGATAGCTTCACTCACAAAAGAGCAATGAATCATATATAGTAGGCTTGGGAAAAAAATGAGCTTTCATCTACACTTTATTATTAACCAGAAAAGTTATTGCGTTATCTTGGAAACCTACACTCCATCTGGAAGCTACTCCATGGTTGAAGGAGCTACGGAGATGTGCTTCGGTGGAAGGAATACATTTATCTGAAAGCATCACACCTAATATACGAGGCACTAAGCTTTGATTTCATGGTCTCATGCAGACTGCACAAATATCTCTCAGTACAGCTTTTACTAGGAAATGACAGTCAGGAAGGGATGAACAGGAATTAGATATCCTGTAATTTCAGAAGCGTACTGGCTGTATTTTAATTCACTCAGTTGTCTGGAAGTTTTACTCCTGATAGGATTAAATCCTTTTTCTAAATAACAACATAATGACAACCTTGAATATTTACCTCAGAGCTGCCTTTGGTGAAGAGTGAATTTCCTTTCCTTGAAAACAGTTGGATGCTCTAAAATCTAGATATTTAAATCTGTGCATGAATGAAGAGAGCCATGTTTGAAGTTAACAGTTGAACAGTTGTAAAAAAAAAGTCAAACTAATTTGGGTCTAAGGCATATATCATATTGGTAGGCACTGAAGGCATTACTGAACTGAGAAAGGAGTTATTATCTGTTACTATCTGTGAAAGTGTATGAGATAATATTTTCACCCAGCTCCCTCACAAACACTGATCTTAAGTTTTACTGTTTTGTCAGACTTTGGATCACTTCTCAGAAGATCCACACAAGCTCTCCTTTGACACATTTCAGACAAACATTTGGCAAACCACTTCTCATGAAGCTATAGTACATTGACTTCCCTGTCTCTTCCACCAGAAACAAAGGATTCATCTATATAGAAAATGGAGGTAACTAGAATGGGCTTATCCAAACACCTAAACTTTGAAAAAGTTGCATGTAACCAAAGAAATCTTAAAAATGGGAAGTGCTGCTGTAAAGTGCCTTGCCTTAGATATTTATTGTGGGTACTACACAAATTTAGCAGATTAAAGGCATACAGAAGCATTTCAGGACCAAAATCACTACTGTGGGCTTGGCATGGTTCCAGTTCAGGATATACAGATCCATACTCTTACCCTTTGTTCAAACAAATGAAGGAGGTCATTAATTCTTTGTGTGGAACAGTTACTAAAGTGGATAAAATGTGCACTTAGTGCCTGGCTCACTTGATCGTTAACTAAAAATAAGTCAGATGACAAAGTTACTCCTACATCCTTTTTCTAGATATAAAAGCTAGATAACTTCCAGAAATAATATATAGCCAAAATAATACATTGCTAAAACCTTGCTGTTGAAAGATGTTGTAACAAAGCAATTAAGGGTTGGTGACACCACTGGCACAGGTCCAGTATTCACCAATCTTGTGATATATCCTTTTAAAAACTGTGCCACACATTTCTTTAAACTCAGAGGAATGTTGCTTGGGCTCCCTATAGGAATATAATGTGATTTTTCTTAGCAGCCTGGGAAAGAGGTTGAATTTGAATCTGTGGTCTTTATCTTACTTTCAGGTCAGCATTTTTCCTCAGAGTTGAAAGGGATGAATCTTACTGCTCTGCCTTCCTGGAGAACAAATTCCATGTGGAGCCCAGGATAAGTTCTGTAGAGGTACAGTATACAAAAATACTAAAACATAGAATTCAAGGTTGTGACTATTTTCCTTCTAATTATTTTGTTCAGAAAAATAAAAGTAGTAAAATTTCAGCAAATGCCATTTCCTGTTAAAAAAAAAATCCTATTGAATAAGTCAGTTAATTGTTACTGTGATAATTTAAATTTTTCCTGTCAAATGTGTTGGAAGGTATTTTTCTGGTCTTTTCATGGCTTCTCTTTGGAATTTATCTTAAGAAAAGCATAGTCATTATTGCAATTATATTTGGAAAATATCATCTTCACTGTCGTTGAAAAGTCACAAATGGGTGGCAACTTGTTCTATCATAAGACTGTATCTGGTTTCCTGCTACTAAAATTGTAATTTAATATCTTAGTCTATCTGACTTGACTGAATCTAGTTAAAGATGGGCAATAGCTTTTAGTCAAATGCACATGCTTCCTACAAAGGTTTTGTTGTCATAAATTCTTCTCTATTTTTTCTATAAACATATGGTTACATCCTGCAATGTGTTGACTGTCACTTGGAATCGACATCTTTATAGGTTGTGCCAGCCATAAGATTTCTGAAAACTAGTGTTTCAGCTTTTATTAACATCACACAGGCGCACTGAAAATGTGTTTAGGGAAAATTATGGTATGAAAAGTGTTTCAGTATAAAAATTTAGGTATGAAAAGTGTTCAATCTTACAAGAAACATTTACTAAGAAAAAGATAATAGGTATAGTAAATCTCCTAAATGAAAAAAAACCCCAAGAAAGTAAAACACTCTGTATCCTAAAATGCTATTGACTTTGTACAAATTTAGCAATTTCTTAATTTAAGGCAAGACTATACATTCATATGCCAGACTAACAGAACAAAGTGACAAATACAGATTCTACACATGCTTCAACTAATGGATTGTTTTAAAAACCACAAAATTCTTGGTGTTAAAGGTATTAAATTATATATTGGTTACAGTGAAAAGATTGATATAGATGAGCTATGTCTCTGCTTTCCTTACTCTTTCATAATAACATGAATTTTAGTTTTATTTTCTAGTAAATCCAGAGAATGACACAAGTGTAATAGGTGGATTAAGTCTACTGGAAACTTTGCCAGCTATGCTTCAGAAGTAGAAAATAGAATTAAATAATTTCGAGAGTGTATCACAATTACCATAATATTGTCATTACTTTCTGGAATTTTTTTGATAATATTTTCTGATAGTATAATACCACGATTTATATATTAGGTGAAGTAAGGCAAATAAGTAAAGAATGGCAGAGAGTGAATCTAAGATTACTTAATACTCAAGAAATCTGTAAAATGAAATAAACACAAGCATATAGAAATCCTATTATGCTAGCACCAGCCCATTATTATTATTTTATTATATAAAATAATACAGGTTACTGGGACAATAGTCTCCAACCATGTAAGAACTGAGGGCAGAATTACAGAAAAACAATCAAGCAAACAAAAAAACGTCGCCTTTAGCTTTAAAAAGGAAAATTAAGAGCTAGGAAGCAGAAATAAATGTTCCAGCTCTCTCTGTGTACATAAGCATCAAAGGTAATTAATTATAATTAACTTTAATTTATATTGAATTGCTATTATTATTGTTATTAATAATAATCATCATAATACATATTTTTTGAGTCAAATTAACGTACTGCTCATATGTGAATAAACTCAAGAGGGCAAGAGAGAAAATGCCAAGGGAATTGTAAAGTTTCATTATTTTCATTCCAAAGCTAAGCAATAAATTTCAAACATTGGCACTTTGAAAGGTTCTAACTATGTTCATTTGTTTTGCACTATTTTTGACAGCAAATGTCAGTCCCATGCTTGCTGCCTATTGAATGCAAAATACTGCTTTATAATTTCTGTTGTGAGGCCTCTTACAGCTGAAATAACTTAATAAATACTCACTTGTAGGTATTGTTTTAATAACTAGAGTACCTGGCTTGCATTCTGTCACACAGTCCCTGCAACACACAGTGAACCCAAATAATCAGCATTGAATTTAGACAGCTTCCCCTTCACCACTGTAATGGAGACATGGAGGAATCAACAAAGTTGTTATCATTTCTACTTTTAAAGTACCATCAAAGGCATCTCAGCCTAAACTTAAAAGGCTTACAGAACTAACCTGTATGGTAAGTTAAGAGTGCTATGAAAGAGGAACTCATCTCTTATATTTGGGAGAGAATCCACTAATTTCATTAGTGAATTAATCAGAAGTGTCCCTTCATCTTACCTTGTGCTATTTTTCAGTCTTGGCTTAGTCTGATGTTTTGTTTGGTGTGTGAATTGCCAGCTAGCATGGTGTGAAAACAGAGTAACACTACAAATATTTTACCAAAGTTGTTTTTTTTTTTTCTTATGAGCAAGTGTTCATTGCAATTCTTTCTGTAGTCTTTCTGCCCACTGCTGGGATAGTTCCTGTTTCTGCGTCACTTGGAGTCCAACAGCTCTTTGCGTTGACATATGTACAAGAGCAGCAGTGATGAAAAGATCCAGTGGTTGTGGACAGGATTATACACGTTATTAGAGTTTCTGCTAATTTTTTTAAGATTAGGAGTTACTTATGTTACATAATACTGCATCATGCTTTCTGGAATAATTGAATTGGGTCTCAGATAAATGTAATAAATAGAGCTCAGTAAGTAACATATATGTAATTTGAATGGAAATGCTCAAAGGAGAAAGCCTTGAGTTACGTTAGGACAGCTGCCATTATATTGCACTGTGGAAAAAATAAGAAATGTCATTTCCCTGGGAGCCATTGAAGGGCCCTTAGCTCTCACCATAGGTGGGAGTTGGGGATGATGTAAGTGCTATATTCAGTAAGACAAGGACTCAAAACCATGACTTTGGTAACAGGGATGTAGAGTGCATTCCAGTAAAATTCAAGATAGACAATTACTGTGAATCTGCAAGCTAGTTTTAACACAACAGCTATTAGATTAATCCATGAAAAGTCTGGTAGTTCATTCTTTCAGGTTCCACTGAACCAAGGCAGAGTCCAGGGTCAGTGTTAGGATTATGGTTAGGGGTAAGTAGACTAAAACAGGAACAGTATCCAGGCATGATTGAACCTTGTCTTAGACCTCACCTAGAGACAGCAGTAGAATGTCTAAACCAGACACTGTGGCATGGCATTGAGACTGATGTAAGGAAATATACCCCTAAATGCATTTAGTGTAGCATTCTTTACATTTCTCAGGGAAATAAGGAATTTGGCTTTTCCTCTGTATTCAATTTTAGTTTGAAGTTAAATTGTTCATGTTTGTTAGAATATTTGGAGTGTAAGTAGGTGTAACACAGCTCAGAAACCATCAGATTAGTCAGTGTGTGATTCCAAATCCTATTTGAGGGATTATGCTTGAATTCTTTCTCTGTTGTCAAATGGGAACAATCAACTGACACTATGGACCCCAAATTATTGTAGTCACTAGTTTTCTTGGGGAGAAACTTGATGTATAGCTTCTCAGTCTAGGGTACATTTTGGGTCTACTCCTTGAAATATCTGTCTTTTTGGAGGGTTCCCTACCAAACCCAAACCACTTGGAGTGTTCAGAAATGTTGGGAGCTGTACTGCATGGGTTATGCTTTGAATGGGCCAGACAGCCCATGTGCCAGGCACAGCCTTGACCTATCATATGAATCAACAGGGCACACGGCAGGATCACAGCTAGCAGTCCCGCACTCGCTACATTGACTGCAGAAAATCTTAGTCACAGAGTTTCTATACTGTTGTATGTCCATGTCCTATAGCAAGTAGAGGCCCAGGCACCATCCACCACAGGAAATGCATCCTGTCTGTCAAATGCTTTCAGCTCTCCTCAGGGCACTTATTGCTCACTGTGAAAGAGGACCCAATACAATGGCATATGACTTAAGAGGATTTCTCCGAGCTTCAGACTGGAATGAAGGGTTCTGCTCCTTTGATGAGGCTTTCAACCTGCAACTTTATGCTTGCAAAGCCTGTACTAGCACCCTCACCTCCTCCCCATGCTATGAGTGTGCTTCAGGGAGAGCTAATCCACATTCTCATTCCATGAATTTAAAACTAAGGGGGCTTGCAGCAAGCATTAAACTTTATCTTAGGTAGTCAATAGTAAAGGAGCATCCATATGTCACTCTGGTTTCAAAAGTAGATAAGGCACTCAGCTGCATTCTTTAATGCAAATCCCTCTAAAACCTTATATGCTATTAGTAGTCTGTTAGTTATTTGATGAAAGAGAAAATTAACTTTTCAAAGAGCTAGGCAAAAAATAGAACCGAGTCTATTACGCCAACCAATCCAATATTCTGCACAATGAGATAGTGTTTCTTTCTACTCATTATGCCTAGTGAAAGCAATCAACAGAAGCCTGAAATGATAATTGTACAAAAATGCGATCTGATTAAAAGTAGAGATGGGCAGGTATTGGAAATAACCCACCTATCTCTCAAAGAAAATGCGAAGTCTCTGTGGTGCAAGTATGGATTGTTTTAGCTCGGCATTGCAGGCTTGGTTTTCTTTCTAGATAAATTTTCCCTGTGTTAAGACAACTATGCTCATAATTGACATGTATCAGTTTAAAACTGAAGTAAAAAACGTAATAATTAAAGCCGAAATAGTCATTCAATTTAAAGACTAGTATGTGCATTAATGTTGTGATCTCTTTGCCACTTATTTTACCCCAAAGCATTCAAGAAGCTACAGTAAATCATTACCTAATTCTGGGTCACATCAAGGTTAATTAGAGCATATGAAAATGGTACTGGATTTGCCCATAAATTCTTAACAAAGCCACCATTATTAACCATAAAATTACTAGATAACACAAAACTGTGACATTCAGGAACTTAAATTATATTTGCATTAAGTAAGGGGAAAAATTATATTTCAGATACTGTTATTTGAGAATTGCTGGTGAGTTGCAAACTGTCAGGGAAAATCCTCCTTTAAGAATAAATTGGAATAAATGGGAAAGGATAAGTGTGAGACACTTGTGTGTACTTTTTCACATACCCGCAAGCAGGCTGAGGACTTAGCATGTTCAAGATTAATTTGATAAATAGCAGCTCCTTTTTCAGAACATGCTGCACTGAATCTGCTGAATATAGGGAGGGATGAAGGGAAAAATTATCAGAGGGAAAAATCAAGAGGGTAGATCTAAAATGTACCCAAGTCCCATCTTTCATAATGCAAGATGATTTATGTACACTCCATCTAAACTTAAATGCATCTCTCTTCCAGCACACTAACTGCATTTGGAAAGGATTTTTATGTTCGTATCCCTTTTAATTCCTAGTTCAGCCTGCATCTCTCTTTTCCTCTCTCCTTCATGCAAAGCAGATATTTTAGTTCTTGGATTCCTACTGCCTTATCCCCACATTGCACAGGGAGTAAATTCCAGTTTGCTTCCAAAGGAGGGGGAAAGACCTGGGCTGAGGGTATTCATGAAGGCAGCTGAGTTCTACACCTATTGGTGGTGGTCATTCTGGGACTGACCCATTCCCTATCTTGAGGTAAGAGAAAAGTGATGCTTCTGATACACAGAAAAGATACAGCCCAGATAACCTCTTTGCTGTGTCATCTCTGCAGGGCTAGGGAGGAGACCTGATTTAATACTGGCAGTAGAGAATAGATACTTTTTTGAAAATATTTGTCTGAGAGAGGAGGTAGCACTAGCTCACTGCAGAGTATACCTGAGCTGTAATATAACCAAGACAACTGTGACCACAAGTGTGTGATTGCTTTTTTGCAAGCAAGGAGTGTGTAATGGAAAGTATTCAGCTGAATCTCAGCTTTAGGAAAACAGAAACTCAAAGTGAAGATGTTTCTGTTGAAGAGAAGAAGAAAAATTGGAAAATGCTACTTATGAAGGTAAAGAGACTGAACTGCTTATTTAAAAAAAGAAAAAGGACTATTTTCATTGTATATCTTATATTTTGGAGGAAGTCCTGTGGAAGGTACAAATACCATGAGACTTCTCATTATGTAGGGTTATTTACACCAAGTGAGACAAGATCTGTACATAATTACTCAGATACAAAAAGGCTTCTGTAATCTATAAGCTGCTAATAATTTCCATGAAGCCACAACGCTTAATAGTATTTAAGTCAAGAGAGTGGTTGAGGAAAGCTGTGCACATAACTATAGTAGTTATCAACAGTAGAAATATTCCACAGCAAATCACCTTATCAGTGAACCAGCTGGAAGAACAGGCATAAAATCTAGATAAAGATGACAAGATGGGTTTCAAAGCTAAAGTTGTCAGAAAAATAGACAAAGCCATTGTTTTCAGACAGCCTTGGGGCAAGCAGAGATTTACCTGTGCAGGCACTTCACACAGTTAACATAACTAAGGTCTCACAGTCTACTAGAAGTGCTGGTTTTGATGTATAGCTTTCTACCATCCCCACTGAACTGCTTCCCATCAAAAAATCAGCCAAAATAGCAGAGGTTGTAATCATGAGTGGTGTTCTACAGAGTCAGACTAATGGTCTGCCAGTGGTCCAACCTGATTTTTTGTCTTTGACAGAATAAGGTAATGATAGTGATGCTATTTAGAAAGGATATACAAGTCACACATCTACCTATCCTGAGCGGAGGTGCTTCTTTTGATCTGTTTTGAACTGATCTTCCAATAGTTCTTTTATTTTAGGATTTGGAAAGCAGCAATTCTGTCTTCCCTTTATCAAGCCACTCAGAGGAAATGGCTGCTGCGCCTATAGAAAGGCAGTCAGCTGATGACAAACAGCCCAAATAGCAATGCCAGGCTTGCTCTACATACCCAGCATTTCTGCTTTGCTATGTGCAAGAAGTGGTATAGTCTCAGAAATTTCAGGTAAGTTCAGTTTCCTCGGACTCTGACTCATCCTTATTGCCACAGTGATGCCCATCTCAACATTTTCTCACACAGTCACTGCTATTCTTCTTCAGCTTTTATCCCAAGTATGTTAATGATTATTAATAAAAGTAAATAAACATTATTATTAATAAAAGTAATTTATTAATGTTTCTATACATTTAAAAATTTTAACAGGCACACTAGAATTACTTTCTAGCATTTTTATTTACTGCTGTCCATTGAAATCTGGCCTTTGGAGCAGCCGCTTAAACCTGACATACATACAAAATATTGGACTTAGGAGAGAGAAGACAAAAGAGTGGGAAAGGGATGCCAGTGGTACAAAATAAATGCTGTTTCTTACAAAACTGCAGGAACTAAGGAATATTTTCCATAAATATTTATTGAGGACCAAAATTGTGCAGTACTTCTGCCACAAGGGATTTGTATTCTAAAAGCAGTATAGAAGGAGAAAGCTTCTATGCATTTTTCTGCCTTTCTCTTTCAGACAGTACATACTCACTATGACATCCATTTCCTGCAATACACTTAATTTAAATATTTGACTGCTTCATCTGCATGAATCTCAATTATCCATCTTCTCTGTGATGACTTGCCTCATTCCAATTCTTCTAAAGGAACTATAATTTAAAGAAAGAATTAAATGGAGGGGGGAAAAAAAATGTAAATTAAGGCTCTAGGGTCCCAAATGGCAGACGAATCCTTATTTGATGTTCAGGATTGACAATAATCTTACACAGGCTGTAATTTTAAGACCATGCAGATTGTGGCCTTTTGGCTCTTAGAGGTGAGGATTTCTGTGTCACAGTAAGTAAGACAGAGTCCTGGATAAGCTGCAATACATGTCTTTGTTTGGTACAGAGATGTTGTCTATTCTACTCTCAGTACTACATCATGCCTACCCTCCCAATTGTACCAGATGCCTTGAGACAAAGAAACATGCAAGGAGGTAGAAAACTTACTATAAAATAGTTTTGAGGTTTCCAAAAAAGATAAGAACTTCGCAGACTGAAAGACTGTACATATTTTTGTGACTTTCCCCTCCAAACATTTTTCTGAATAAACCTCCCCAGATTTAATGTGTATTTTAGTTTGTATTAATTTTATGTGACTTACAGCTCTCTTTCAGTGTGAGATCTGCTAAAAAACCAACAGTAATTATTCTACCTGCTTTTTTAAAATGAAAAAAATGGAGAAAAGAAATCAGAATTTTTGTTAGAGAAAAAATTATTCAATATAAAGAGCATAGAGCAGCCCAAAGAACAGCTTGCTGCAGCTAATGCAAAAAACAAAGCAATTTTAAGTCACCTCTTCTTATGCAAGATGCTGTGCCCCATTACATGACACTCTAGAACTGGGAAAGTGGATAAATAAACAATTAAACATCTCCCTAAGTAATCCCTTCCCGCATATATCTTCATATCTGTATAGAAGTACAAAACATATAGTTCAAATTTTCATGCACAATGTTCTGGTCAACCTCCTTAGCACTCTTAAATTTTCATTTATTCTAATTTTCAGTGTGTGTCCACAAGTGGACAGATTCTAAACCCATGATATCATTTGTTAAAATAAGCATTTTACAAGTTGTCACTGAATGCTTCAGAAAAATATACTGTGATATATCTTTTTTTCTGTAGAAAACTGAGGGATACAGCTTCTTACAGAGAGTTGCATTTTAATGTCACAGAGGTAGCCAGCTGACAGCAAGGTCACAAACAGCCATTCCAACTTGCCAGGCCAGTTGCCAGCTGCAGCAGATTTGTCTTTCAGGGGATTAATGTTCTACAATCACTTGTACCCAAAGCAGGTAATTGAAAAGACTTTTTGGGTTTTTTAAACAATTATTTTGGCAACATGGATTCCTATCCTAGTTTTATCAGGCTTGTCTACTATAAACATTTTATTTTTGTATAACACACCCAGGGTTAAGTGAAAGTAAAATAAGTTTCTATGGCATTAAATCACAAATGGCCTTTGCTCAAAAAGCTGTGTAAACATTTCAACAGAAATGTTTCCCATGTAGAAATGGCACAGAAACAATGCATGGATTAATGTGCTGTGTACTATCCCTCTTGCCAAAGAAGTTGGGGAAAGGTGATAAAAAGGGAAAAAACTTGGTTACTTTTCTGGTTATAGTTCTGATTGATACAGATTAATATACATGTTAAGGTATTCAAGCTACTTTGAGACAGCATTGCCTCAGGAATGCTGCAGAAGTGTACTTTATTTAGGCAGCATCCTTGAGCTGCTCCCTGTACAATGAAAATGTATCAGAAAATCTGGCTCTGTAGGCTGCATATTCTAAAAAATCTTGATTGCACTGTCTCTTCACTGACCACTCAAAATTGAAAATAGCTTATGCAAAATCTTATTTTGAGTACTTGGGAAACAGAGTTAAAATCACATAATCTTAGCAATTACTGTCAAAGTCTTGTCATTTTGAAAGATTAGAGATGTAAAATACTTGCTTAAATTTAAAAATGAAAAAATAGAAATTGACAATAAAGAAAAAGGCATTTCAAAGTAGGTCCTATGAAAACAAATAAAAAGAACACAGTTGCAAGAACAACAGTAATTGGGTTTTCTAGCTTCTTTCTTTGCTATGAGGAGGTCCTTAGAGATTTAAACATGCACTGACTCAGTCTCAAGTAGAAATCAAGGAGAAAAGGTGAGTATTTCCAGGCTAAAGGTAGAATTTCATCCTCCAGCTGCATGGTTTAGAGAGAGGAAGAGAACTGGGAGGACAGAGCAGCTGATATACAGTCTGTGGGCTTTACAGTTAATCTGTCATCTTGAACTTTCTATTTTCTATTCTAGCAATATATGTGCTCCTGAAATCTATGTACACAATATTGCTCAGCTTCAGCTGTTCAGCTTCAGAAGAGGTGATCATTACAAATAATATGCATAAAACCCCCTTTTGTTCATTATTTTCCTTTTCTTATCCAGATCACTTTTGATGTGGTTTTTTGGTTTTTGGTTTTTTTTTTTTTTTTTTTTAAATTCTGCAGTTCATTACAACATAAAGTCTGATTCTGGTCTCCTTGCACTGTTGTAAATTGGAATTAGTAACATAAAATAATTTGAGTTTACAGGAAAAATCTGCAGATGAGATTAGCTACCGAGATCAGAGCTACAAATGTACGGAGAGAAGCTTGTACAGATACGACTAGATTTAAGTCAATAAAACAGTGTGACACACACTGGCTGAAGGAGAATAAAGCCAAGGACGTTTTTGTATCCCAGTAAGCCCTATCATGGCACTAGGAAAATCTTGAAAAAGCAAACAGGACCAGACACTAGCTAAGTCAAACTGGGAAGCCTCAGGTCACCTTATCCAGGGGCAGTCAGCTACTGTACTGCATGATGACAAGCAGTAAGGCTGTCAGTCTTCCTGATGTGCTGCTGAAAATAGCCACTCATGCAAAAACTGAATGTCCAAAGATCAGTCAGTGTGATGAGAATTTGAGAACCTAAAATTATTTGGAATTATGCCAACGGGTATCAGTGCCACTCACATGAATGCATTTGTTATCTAGTGCTGACAGATCAGGAATACACCGGATAGAGGACCTAGGGCACTCTGCATGTCCCGAAAGTGAATTGAATCACAGGGAGAAGCACAGAAATTGTTGATAATATATGGCTTAATGATCAAAAATCCATGGGAAGAAATACCTGTGGTCATATTCTCTTTGTCATATAAACATTCGTCATCACAGTCAGAAATCATTTACCGAAGAGAAGAAATGAAGAAGGAATTGAGGAAGGTATTTTTTTATTTGCTGTCAAGACAGAGGTGTGTCATGGGAGAAGGGAATAAGAATGTGAGGACTTCCTCTTACTTCTCGTGTCAGTGTTGCCTCTGAGGAACTGCTGAATTTTCCCTGAGATCATGGACAAGCTCTGCTAAAGGCTGAACCTTCTTTGATTCCTATGAACAGTTTCCACAATTTAATTTAATGTAAAATTCAAAATAACAAAAATAAGTGCTTTTGGTGACAAAAATGATGTTGTTAAGAATGAAAGAGGTACAGCTAGGCCAGAAAATGCAAAATGTTATCTTAGACTCATGCAAGTTGTTGTGTGATAAAGGTAGGGTTTTGTCTTTTCTCCTAATTTCCAGGCCTGCCCCTCTCTCATGTATTATATTTTCTGGTTCTTCATCTGTACATGCAAAAGATTTGTTGTTATGATGTAGGTAGGTAAGATGTCTTGATAGAGAATTTCTGATTTTTCTCTGCTTTTCTGATTAGATTTTTTTAAGACATTTTTTATGACACTGTGCCTTTTAAATGACTGTGTCTATTGTATATAGTTACAAGTGATGGTTATAAAAGGAAAGTTATTATATTTCATGAAGCAACAGTAGTTTGACCTTGAGATTTTTTTTTTTTTTGTTATGAGTGATTTATAATGAAAACTGGAAATGATAATCTCATTTTCCCAAAGTATTTGATTTATAAAAGTAGATCTGCAAGGTTCCAACTAATAGTTTATGGTGTGTGATCAATTATTTACTCAGCTTTCTATTTACCCTGAATGTTGCATTGTGTTTTGATAAATTTCTATGTACTGATTCCACTGACTGTAATTGGTTCCTTCACTTTTTAATGATCCAAAATTAGTTGTATAGATCTAAAATGGATCTAGAAGAGCTCTTCATGGCCTTTATCATTGCACACTCTCAGATATAATATCTCAATCGATTAAAATGGTAATTTAATTTTTTGATTAAACAGATGGAATGCTATACTGGGAAATGGAGGACAATAAAATATGGAACAAATTGATAAACCTCTATGTAAGGTAGGAGACTGGAGTTCTCCCTGAATGGTGCTTATTCACTCATTTTCAGCTGGATTTGGTGCCTTGCAGTGACAACACTGGTGAATATTTCTTGAGTTACTGAAAATTAAACTGCTGTGAAAGGAGTCCTTAATAGGGTTCTTCTCATAAGAATATTGAATTTATGTTAAAAGGGGGAATGAATCTATATTAGGAGAAAATTATGTGAACTAGCTACAAGCTGAAACTTCAAATGTGTTTGTTAAATTACTTCTCAAACTTGGCATGAAAAATTCTAGCTCCACATTTTAACTTCTTTTACAAGGAATCCTCAGGAATATACATAAAATACTTTAAATATAAGATCTTTACTTTTTAAACACTTTAGATCTTTAAATTATAAGAAATTGAAATAGTAGAAAAGGATTTCATTTTTGTGCATAATGAACAAGGGAAGAAAATACTTTTAGTGCCAAATGCAACATTTATAATTATAAGATGTCTTTAAATTGGAAGACGATCATTATAGGTCCATGTTGAGATATCCCAACAACTAATTTGACTAAAATACTGAGTATCATGTTTTCTTTTCTCATAACCATGAGAATGAGAGGCATGTATATGCCTCCAAAATGAATTTCAACAGTTTATCATGAACATTTTTGATGATAATCTTCACAGTTCCTTAAAACCATGAGCCACTGAAAAACAGTGAATTTCCTTGTCATAAACAAATTATTATGTTCTGATTAACTATAATATCAAGATGACATTAATGTGCAATTGTAGATTATATTAAAGTTGATCAACTCAGGAATGCCTTTTGTTTCATAATTAGGTAGGTAGCCTGCTAACTGTTTAGAAAAAAAATATGCTAAAGAACCAGGTCCTGTAAACTCCTGTATGTGTTCTGGACATTTGCTGCAGTTATCACAGCTCTGGGAACCCAGCAATGATCTGGAGTTGGGCATGACAGTGGAATCAGACCTTCCACAGAGTTCTATTTCCTACCTTGTTGCAGAGTCCACATCAGGAACAGAGGCTGATGATGTTGAAAGTGTTGAGTTATATACAAAGTGATGTAAAGTTCTGCTTTAGCTAAGGTGGGTTATAAATCTCATTTCAACTCTACTGGGACTTCATGACTGAAATTCAAATGATGAAAAATACAGCTTTTCAGCTGGTTATGCTGACTGAATCTGCTGGAGGAACTAAGTTTACTTTTGCATCATTTATGCATTTTAAAATGCAGACTGTATCTGCAACTGATAATCTCGAAAGCGAGGAGGTTTTTTTGGTTAATTTTTTTTAATTTTAAAAATATACATGCCATTACATCTGGGAGAATATAACCTTTGAATTATGAATGTCAAGACAGAAATGACAACTAATTACATTAACCTAAGCTATTTCTAAATATATTTAAATCAAGAAATAAATAAAAACATGCTTTCCTTTACTGAATATCAAGATGAAAGAATGCTGTGTCTCAGCTAAGACATCAAAGCGTTGAAAGAGCTTGGAGAAGAAATGGTGTGCTAATTCTTATTGAAAGCAAAAGTATTCCTAAGGGAGACTCTTCTAAACCATATGTCTTTGATATAAACTTGCAATAAAAGAGAAAACTACTGCTGAGAATTTCTATGTGAGAAGTGCAGCTGAAACACTTCTTCCTTTTCAAACAATTTGACCTCATTGGAGATTTTACACATCCTTATTTTGTGGTTCATATAATCTGTGGAATTGAGCTTGGCACTATTCACAGTGTTAGAAGAAATGGAATACATTTGGAAGTAAGCTTTAACAATTAGATTATAGCATTACTAACTGGAAGGGAACCATCAGCAGAGTTCACTCAGAGTTTATTTGGCACCTATCTAAATGCACGACTCGGGAGTATTGTGGTAGGTTCCAGATCTGGGTCCATGTGTTTTGGTCTGTTACATGCAGATGTGGCACTTAGGGACACAGTTTAGTTGTGGGCTTGGCAGTGAGGTTTATGGTTGGACTCAGTGATCTTAAAGATCTTTTCCAAGCTAAATGATTCCATGATTCTATATACATCTTAACTCCATGCTACAATTAGGCAGGCAATCACTCTTACTCAGTACTGAGGCTACTATTTGAAAGATACAAATGGTTTGGGGTATTTTCCAGGCCTGTCCCATAGTTTGAAAGACATACAAGGCATGCTCTAGCCAGGATGCTTCTCCCAGTGTTTCTGTTGGATGTACCCAGACACTGGGATTTTGTCCTCCAGTATACAGTGAAGATTGCCTCAATTTCTTGTTGATGGTATGATGCAAGAAATCCTTTTCTAGGGAATGCTTATTGCTCTCTGTCAGAAAATGCACCTAGAAAATAACATGCAATAAATGAAGTAAACAAAAAGATGTATGAAATGAAGATTTCTGCCAAAACTACAGAGCTGTAAATGGTAGAAGTTTAACAGTTGAAGCTGCATCACACAGTTAAATTATTACATTTCTCCTCTAAGATAGCTCCTCTTTACATGTCTCTTCTAAGTAAGTTTTATTACACCACCTATTACCAATTATTAACTGTTCAGGATTGGGTTAGAACTGAAACATTGGCCATATGCATTTGCAGGTGAAGGAGACAATAAATGACAGCTCTAAGGAATAGCTGTAGCTCATTTCCAATTTCTCTGTGAAAATTTCAGAGCAATTCTATATTTAAATATACGTTTGCATTTTAATGTAATGGAAATCTAAGTAAAATTCTCATCAATGTACTATTTCTGCTGTAAACACTCTAAGTCACTGGGTAAAATACAAAATCTTCATTGTTTCAGGGACCTAAAGACAATTTTTCCTCCCACCCCAACAGAGAAATTCCATGACCAGTTTTGTTTATACTCTCACTTTCACCCACTGGAGCTTGAATTAATTTTTGCACAGTAGAATAACTTGGAGGGAATCAGCTTATTTCTTCTCTCTTAGTACCCTTCCAGTAAGGGTGCTCATCTTAGAAATAAGATGAATACTGGAACTCAAATATACAGGCAGTAGCCATGAGGTTTCTCTGTCTAGTCAGGCTTGATTTTAGAAGGAAATGGCAGCTTTAACTTTATTTTGCCTGGAGTTGATCCTGATGGGCATTCGTTGACAGTGTCTATCAAACTGACCTCCTTAGAGTATGTAAGTGTTCCTTAGCTTAATTTATAAGAATTCAGGGATGGAGTGATGAGAAATATCTTTTTTTTTACTGATTTACAGTAGTTCTGCTCAGTAAATGAGGTATAAGAGTATGACATATTTGTTTACAATTTACAAATGCTTAATTTGCATCTGTTTAGGAAAGTGTACAATTTGAGGGCTGTAAAGGAAGTTGCTGACTGCTTAGGGCAAAATATACAGTCTTTTTTTTTTTTCTTTTAAAATGGATTTCAAAATTCAGAATTTCCCACTGAGCCCCTGTATTTACAGGTGCCAAATCCCTCCTTTACAGAAATCCCTCCTATACAGTAACTGTATTATGGAAGAGAAGAAATGAATAAAAACCTCTTCCCCAGCTTTTCCTCTCCTATACCTCCTTTAGGATTCTATTTTTAAAAATGGTGCTATGGAAGTCTTTTTGTAGCATTTGTCAAAGCTGTAATCCTGAATTTTTATACTATAATGATATAGAAATATATACATTGTTTCTCAAGTCATTACATTTCAGTTTTTTTCATTACATTTTCAGAGAAAATTGCCAAGTAAATGGATGTGTTATTCCTATATTGATTCCTATTCCAATTTTGATATTTGAACAATATTCACTGGGCTAAAATCTCTATTTCTCAGGCTAGCTCTCTAATACATTACCTGATGATTTGCAGGGAAGCCACAGTGTCTCAAGTAAGCTATGAAATTTAATTTTTAGATAAAAAGGTTAAGGATTTGTTGCTTCTCTTCCGGAAAAAAAAAAAAAAGGCAAACCAGAACAATTTAATAACAATTTATTTTTTGCTAGAAAGAAAAATTTAGTTATTGAGCACTAGTATTAACGATGTGACTGCTGGGAACTGAACTTTGGAATGTGGATTGTTCAGTGTTGACACTAGTTCCCTTTGTGTCTCCCGAAGACCTGTTCCCAAGAATTACATCTATGTGTAAGTGATGTTACTCTCTAGTTAATAACTCTAATATAAATCATAACAAACACTTTAATAAGTTTGGTACGGATGAAACCCCTAAGATCTCTCTGGATACTTTTATTCTTTTCTTGAAAACAAGGATTCATGGATTCTAAATTCTGCAATGAGCCTTAAGGATAGAAGAAGCCAAACTCTTGAATGGTTACTTCAATTCTTTCTGGGCACTATGCAATTGATGCCCATTTTTCATATGAACCTACTTTTACTGGTGGTAGGAAGCAAAACCTTGTGTGATTTGTAATTTAGTAGTTATAACTACTGATTAAGTTTCTGACGATTGCCATACCAGTCTGGCTATGGCAGACTGCCACGAAGTAGTGGAGAAAAAATATTGGTGCATTTTCTGTTTTTTCAGTGCTATTTAGTGGTAAAATGATGTTGTTTGTTTGGGATTTTTTTTCTTGTTTGTTATTGTTTTGGGATTATTTTGTTTTGTTTTGTTTTTAGAATTTCTATTCAGCATTTTAAAATATTGCTATATTGTTTTACAGAACTGTACTTCAAAGGAACTAAGATATATGAATAATATTTCTTTTAGAAAGGGCTAACATAATTTTCTTTGTAGCTTGAAATCTGTGTTCACATTACAGTAACTTTCAGCATATTAATTAAAAAAACATAATTCCCTTTACTACTCCAGTCTTACACTTTCAACTGTTCCCAACAGTAAATTGAAGCCCAATGAAATTTTATTGCCTGGTATGCAACCTGAGAGACATTTAAAGAGAAATTAGAAACTCTAATTATATGCTAACTTTCTTCCATTTATGTTACGTTTGCAAATTTAGCTCCCCATACCTTTAATTTTCTGTCTACTGCTTTAATTTTTGGCTTTTCATTATTAGCAGCACTAAACTACTCTCTAGTTGCATCAATATACTCTTATATTTTCCTAAATGAGCATAGATCAGTTTGTGTTCCCTGATGTTTGTGTTGCAGTCAGAATTCTCAGAAGTGGTTCATTGCATTTTATTATAGAGAACTTTTGTACAAAAAGATCAATTAAAATGACCCAAGTTTTAATAGAACATGAAGGGATAGACCTTTTTCATGCAGGATTGAAGGTAAGGGATTTTGCCCCCAAAGTCTGGTTGGCTCACTAGCCTTTTAGCTGTTTTTACAGCTGAGAGTGCTATTTTTTGCAGTTTACCCCATACTGCAGAGGGTATTGATGACAGACAGTCCCTTATTCTACTTGTATTTTGAGTTATTTAATTTGCCCTTTTTTAAATTTTTATTTTGAATATAAAGTGAGATGTACAGTGAGCATTTATTTTTTTAATTGGCATTCCAGTGCTGTTTCCCAAGTACAGGAAATAGATTTAAATTTTTAGTATCTTCAGTTTAATCTTTTTAATATCTCCAGTGTGCGTATATATATGTATGTATATATATATATATGTATGTATGTATATATATAAAACTGTATGCGTGTTGACTTCTACAGAGCACTCAAAGCAATAAATTAAAACACTTTAAGCTTCTAAAGTCAAATCATAAGAACATGAAACTGTCTTTTTGTCCTGTGTCTAAAAGCAGACTACAGCAAATGCTTAGGAAAGAATAAACAAGAGAAGCTGGTAGTGCTTGTTCCTTCCACCCTCCAGAAAAGGGAAGTTCAGGGACCCACTAAGCTATAGATAGCTCCCTATGTTTAGCAGCCTTTGGTTTAGTTCATAGAATCCTAGACTCCTAGAATCATTTAGGTTGGAAAAGACCTCTAAGATCATTGAGTCCAGCAAGTAACTCAGCACTGCCAAGCCCACCACTAAACCATGTCCCCAAGTGCCGCATCTACACATCTTTTAAATACCTCTGGGGTGGTGACTCCACCACTTCCCTGGGCAGCCTGTTCCAGTGCTTGACAACCCTTTAAGTGAAGAAATTTTTCCTAATAACTAATCTAAACCTGCCCTGGCACAACTTGTTTGTTATCCCTGAGAAGAGACCAATTCTCAGCTGGCTGCACACTCCTTTCAGGAAGTTGTAGAGAGTGATAACGTCTCTCCTGAGCCTACTTCTCTACTCCCTTCACCTGCTCCATTGCTCTTCTTTGAGATTTTTTGTTCTTGTGGTGAGGAAAGGAATATATCATTCACACAATAAGACAAAAGTAGTAACTTTCTTCAACCTCTGTAAATTTTAAATCATCAGAAAATCATATGGCTAGTATGTACAAGGTTAATTGTAAGCTCTTTGACGATCTGCTAATGTTGAAGCTAATGTCAGCACATTTATCCTGCCTTAATTCTGAGTTTATTTCATTTTTACAGTCATTGTAACGTTATGTATCACCCTTGAATTCTTGCAGTCTCTCATGTTACTTGCATAGAGTTGGTTTTTTTCCCTTTTTAAAAATGTTTGGTTTTCTGTACAGTGTGAATGGTTTAATGCTGAAGGGTGAAGCATTATTGAACTAAATGACCATAGTTATGTATATAAAAATATATAGAAAATTATTAAGTAGCCATTATGTGTACCCAGATGCCTGTATATGTTTCTTTTCCCCTTTGTTTCTGATGATGCTTAAATTTGTTTCTACATGCAGATGAAATATCTTGTGCTTTTTAAAAGGTGTATAAGATAGAGAAAATACCTAGAAAAAGGTTTTTTTTAGGACTAAAATCTGGATATGTCCCATGATGTTACTGGAAGTACACTAACAGAAAGTAATGCCTTATTCTAAAAAAAAATATTATTTATAAATACTTAAATCTACAAATTGAAGATATATCTTTTAAATTTGCTTTGTTCCAAAATTACATTGCTTCTATTCCACACATGAAGTATTAAGATTTCAAATTCTACTCTTCTTTTGTGCTCATATAGGTTTCTCAAAAAGAATTGATTACATGACTGAGTGCTAGAAAGTTGGCTTGATTGTTCCCCATTGTATCAGCTGGTCTAATAAAAGATATTGCCTCTGCCAAGAAACCTCAATTCTTCCATTTGAAACTGCTTTAGAAACTCCTCTGCTTGCCTGAAAAATATCAGAGAAACGATGATTACCCAGTAACCATTCACCTAAAAATGATGCACCTAAAGCTAGAAAAGACATCACACATGAAATATGCTGTAAGTTCATATCAATGATGGAATAACTTTGCATCATTTAACATCATAACTGATACGGTTTTTTACAATGCAGTGATAGGAACTAAAGTATTAACCAGGAAAACTGTCTACTAAAATTGAGAAACTCACTATGACCACTAAAATTAGAACCAGTTATACATTAAGTGGAATGCCTTAGAAAATAAAAATAGACTTCATTTTTATTTAGGTGTTTGTTAGGTGTCAGCTACCAGTAAATAGTGTGCTAATACAAACTTGATTATATTAATGCTAGAAGATTAATCCGGCACAAGCTACGTGACATGAAATATACTTTCAAAGGAGCCCTAAAATTTTCACTGAGAATTATTATATCTAACCAGTTTGGGATAATAAATTAAAAGGACAAAATCTTGTGGTGAAAACAAAACAAAAGTTGTTATATCTGCATGTTGTAGACTGAGAGAAAAGTCTGGCCAAGGTGAAGTAGTTTAATTTCCAGCAAAATCTGACCTTCGTATCTTAAACTTTGATTCTTTAGACTTGTTTATTCAGTAAATATCCATCTCTAAAAATTTTGCATCTTTGTGTTGATATATATCTGGATGACATTACTAGACCTAGAACTCTGGGACAAATCTGATGTTAGATGTGTCTAACTTGTAGGCATTCTCTACTACTAGCAAACTGATTTCTGAGCTGTGGAAAGTATCCCATGAGTGAGAAATGGTGCTGGGCTGGGATCTGTAAATGTGTACTGAAAATAAAGGAATGGCAGCAGCCATCCTCTTTTAAACAGCAGTGTAGTGGCACAAAAAATTGTTCAAGGGCAGAGTCCAATTGCCACATTCACTGCAAGGAATGCCAGCTCCCACATGGAGCATTCGGCTCAGGGCCTTGCCCCCAGCCTGTCCTGCAGCCCCCTGAAGCCTCAGCTACCCCACCTTCTGCCCAAGCATCCTCCTGGGAAGAGAGTATATGGACATGTGGTCCCAGCCAGATGAGGAAGAGTCGGAGTTTTCATTCCATGCACCAAATTTGAATTTGAATCATTCTGACTGAGATTCAAAATCCTTCTTTTGCCTTCTCATAAGGTTTGTTACATATCTTAATCTCTGGCAGTATCTGTCTCTAAGCTAATCATTCCAAGTGTCTGTTGTAATCAGTAGAGTTCTAATCAGTATCACTAAGATAATTATTTGCATCCTGAAGTAGATATCTAAAAGAAGCTAAATTAATTGCATCTTGAAAGCAGCTATTTCTTACCATTTCGCCACAAAGAAAATCCAAAATGACTACCTTAGTGTCCATCATATGTTTTATAGAACCCTAAAGTTAGCTGAGATTAATTGTATAAGTTTTGCTCTAAAACCGCAAAACATTTTTTTAAGATGTAATTTTTTAGAAGTGCTTTGAAACTGATTTTAGTAAATAATTTTTGTTAATTCCTCTGGTGGACCCTGTAAGCCTCCATAGATACCACAAAAGCATGACTTGGGGTTTTTTTTATCATTATCAAAACCTAATTTTAAAGTTATCTGAGATTTCTTATATGAGACTAAGACTAGCTCTGAACTGATTATAATAATTCAGCTCATGTTGCAATTACACTGGTTTTACAACTCCTGGTGTGAGTCTATCAGCTGTGTAGTGAGACTTTGTCAACTGGGACCTCCACAGAGGAGTGGTACCCAAAATTATTCTTAGGTGTGCTCTGTTCCAGTTTACAGTGATCCATGTACCAGCCTGTTATGATCTGACAGAATCATCAAGCAGCATCTCATTTTGCTTACACTGGAGAACTTTGGTGTGTTTTGCTACCTCTTCCTGCCCTTTAGGCAGGCTGTGTAAACACCTTCTCAGTGGAAAATGGGCTCATCTGGGATTCTTTCTGTCTTAGCTATACACGGGTTTTGATTTAATCTTTTGTGGCTATTAAGCCAGGTTCTGTCAACAAATGCCTGTGCTGCTCCATTGTGATGTTTTTTTGTCAAACGAAGGGCCTTGGGCCTTTTGATCTCTGAAAGCCCTGTATTGGAATGCATGGTGAAGTGTTAAGGTACAGAGAGACTGACCTCAGCACAGCATATTTACATAAATCATAACATGGTTTCATGGTTGTGTAAAGATTAAATGCTAACTCCTAGCTTCCTCTCATGAGATTCTTATGAAAAAAGTCCATTTCCTTAAGAACAAAAGACAATATTTTTCTACTTTAATTTTATTTACTTAGTACCTTTCCAAAAGCCCATTACTGAGTGAAAAAAAAATCCTTTCCTGTTTCAAAGTAGCTAAACACTGACATAACTGATATTAAATTTTTAGTCCTAATACTTAAGACACAAGGCCAGCTGTTATTTCTCGAAACCATGAGTTTGTTTCTTGTGGCTCAAAATCATCAGTAAAAAATACAACATCATAATTTTGTATTGATAACATGATCTCGTGTCTGCTTTTGTTTTAATTTCATTTGCATAACTAAATGCTCCCTTTTGTGGGTCAATCAGGGCCTAACAGCCTGATCCTGTTTTCACAGATTTACACTGACTTCTCCACTCGCTTGTGAATAGCTCTATAGGAATACTTAGTATGTAATTAGGTTAACAAAAGGGGCCTTAAAATAATCTGTATTGAAATTCACACAAGTCAACATGTTTCTTCTGCCAAATAATGTTTTTTTTTCCTTAAAAGGTAAAGTAATTGTTGTACACATGTAAAACAAACAGCTCCTTGGTCTCAAATATCTCCTCTTCTAGAGTGATTCCTAAGACATATTGTTGGGATGTTTTAAATGAATTTTTTGGTAGGTGTTTTTTTGTTTGTTTGTTTGTATTTTAGCTGAAAACTTGTACCAAAAATTACCTTCCTAAGAAAATAAATAATTGGACTAATTTTTTTCTGGGATAAAAAGACAAAAGACTCAGGAATCAGTCTGGAAGCCACTTTAGCACAGTGACATCTGTTATCCAGATAAAGGCCCCATAGACAAAGTGTGAAGGTTTGTTCCTTGTTTCTGCTACTGTGTATTGCAAGAGAGGAGTAACAATTGGAAATGGAAATATTTGCTTTACTGTTACAGACAAGTAATGTGCTGTACAGACTGCAAGTTCAGAGACAGAAGATTATTTTCAGTTGTTTAGCTACATGCTGACTTCCTGTGTTGCCCAGGTCCTCTTTTTTTTAGGAGCTTCACAGCATGTGTGATTGTTTTTTTACCTTTTTTTGCACCAGAGTATACTAAATCTTCAGTCACCTCCTGAACTGTTCTTAGCAGCTGAGAAACTCTCAGACTATTCCTTCACTTCTGCTCTGTTTAACCTAGAAACAGAGATGACATAAAAACTCAAATAGATAAGTATATGGTGAGAGACAGATGTAGAAGGGATGACAGGAAAGTAATGTGCAGAGGGGCTTTTGAGTCTTCAGCTATACTCAAAACAAATATGAAATATCTTAGGTTCATTGACCTGGAGAAGCTTTTGAAAGGCTCTTGTGTTTGTCATGAGAATCTCAGGTTTGGATTTTTGTTCTTCTCTATTGAAAACAAATACACATTAAAAAGTACTTCCTTTTTTGTGTTGTAATCGAGCAGTAGTCTTCGGTCATCTGTTTAAATGTGTAAAAATAATAAGATACTGCTGCCTGTTCTGTGATTAAGGCTGAGTATAACATGTAGCAGCACAGGCTTGTGGTAGACTGTAAAAGGGTAAATCTGATGAACTGTTTAAAGCTTTTCTTGTTTTACATGACCTTGGAAATGTCCTTCAATTTCCATAATTAAAAAACTTATGGGTAATACACTATCCTTTCACACTCAGCTTCTCAATTAAACTGTAGTAGTCTTAACATCTGGAAAGATTAAGAAAAAATGAAGCACAAAATTAAATGATCCTAAGAGACTTAAACTAGACAGTTAAAATCAGGAAAAAAAAATACCCCAGTACTTAAGCATCAAATCACTTATATTAAGCATAGATGTTTCTTACAATTTGAGATTTGCAGCCAGATATTTAATCCTGGCCACCATCTATCACTTTCTCACTCTTTCAAAAAGCAATAAATAAGAAACCCGTGAACAACCAGTAGTTGTACAGTTAAGGCACTCTGATAGAGATATACAGATTTTGACAATAAGATTAAATTAAGGGCAAGGGTACTCCACCTCTGGGTTTTAAAGTAACAGGAGTTTGTTGATATAACTAATGTAAGAATTGAATAATTGAAATTTTCATAATACCTGAGTGTACTGGTTTGGCCAAATTTAGAAATATATCCTCTGAGAGAAGGCAGGTTACCACCCCTCCCCCACCAGGTTCGGGGAAAATAAATTTTCCTCAAAGGAAAGTGAAAGAGATAAAAACTATTTCTTTAACAAACACATGGGAAAAGGATAATAATGCTAAATAATAAAATCTCTCGCTGTGGAGAAAAATCCTGGGAAAGTGTTAGAGTCCTCCCTTTGGTCTCCTCGGAGCTGGGGCTTGGCCCAGGGCCAGGCCCTCTGTGCTTGGTGGAAAGTCGTCCCGATGTGTTCTGATATGGAAACAGTCCAGTGGAAAAGGGGAAAATCCGAAATTCCAGGGAAAGGAAAAAAAATTCAACTCTCACTCTCTCTCTGAAGAAAAAGAAGCTGAACAACTGGCCAAAAGCTGACTCGGGAAAGTAAGCCGGGTGCTTCCTCCCTCCCCTGCCGCAGCTGGGGTGAAACAAAAAAAAAAAAAAAAAAAAAAAAAAAAAAAAAAAAAAAAAAAAAAA